>NW_027470110.1:0-44921 GCF_051020765.1 Lasioglossum baleicum | reverse complement strand
CATACCTATCCAGAACCTAACCGGCTGTACGGAAAAATATAACTTCGTGTTCAGAGAAGCGAATTATTATATATTTATCGGGCGGGAACCTTAATTTCATGTATGAATCACAAGATCGAGGGTCAATCCGATCGAGAACGATACCACCTTCTGTGGGATTCGAACGGCTAAGTCAATAGTTTATCCTATGCCGTGATGCAGAGAGTGAACCCGAGAAAACAGAGAAGTTAGTCTGCTATTCAGTATTGGCAATTGGCACGTTAATTCACGGTTTGAATATTAATGTAGAGTGTCAAGCGGTTTGAGCACGTTACCAATTGGTTTAAAGTGAAACATTTTACGCAAATCCATAAATTCCGAGAATTGCACCGGCTGCATGGATAGTATAACTTCGTATCCAGAGGACCAAATTACTAAACATTTTAGTGACGCGCACTTTAACATCATGTATGAATATGAAGAACAGGAGCCATACCGTGTGAGAACGTTACCACCTTTTTGAGAGCCGCACACCTAAGTCAATAGCATCATGTATCCCTTGAAGAACGATGCCTTTTGGTATAATATCAACAGTTTTTCTGAAGACATTTTCCTCCACGAACCTAACCTGCTGCATCGAGAAAATAAAGTCGTGTCCACAGAAACAAATTGTTATACTTTTTATTGACGTACACCTTAATGTCAGGTATGAATTCAATGATGGAGGGTCAAACCATTCACGAACGTGACAAACTTCTTTGCGAATCGAACAGCTCATTCAATAGCTTCACCCATGCCGTGATGCCTAGAGCCAAAGCAAGAATTCCCGGAGTAAATCCGCTAAACAACATTAACAACAGACTCCTTATTTCACGGTTTGAATATTAAAGTAGAGCGACAAAGAGTTCGAGGGCGTGACCGATTTGTATAAAGACAATTTATTAAACCCTTCTTCGAGTGTCGAACAGCTAAGTCCATAGCTTATCCTATCGTGTGATTTCGAGAGTCAAACCAGGTACACCGGGAGTAAATTTTCTGAACAGAATTGGCAATAGTCACCTTTATTCACGGCATGAATATCAATGCATGGAGCTAATCCATTGGCGGACGCTAACCATTGTTATACAGTCAAACTTTTAACCGAAGGGCTTACCTTCCTTGAACCTCACCCGCTGAATCGAGAGTGTAAATTTGTGTTCAGTGAAGCAAATTAATAATCCTTTAAGTGACATGCACCTGCATTTCATGTGCGAATAAGAAGGTCGAGCGTCAAACCGTTGGGGAATATTGCCACCTTTCTTGAAAATCGCTCAGCTAAGACAATAGTTTCACCGATCCTGTAATACAGGGAGTCAAGCCAGGTAATCCGGGAGTAAATCCGCTGTACGGTATTGCCCTTAGACACCCCACTTCCTGGTACAAATATTAAGGTGCAGAGTCAAATCGCTGTAGAACAATACCTATTGATATAGATTCATAATTTTTACCGAAAACCTTACCTTCCGAGAAGAGTTAATCCGCCGTATCGAGAGTATAACACTTTAATTAGTGGAACAAAGTACAATACATTGTAACAAAGGGCGCCATAAATTCATGTATCAATTAGAAGACGGAGAGACAATCCGTTCGAGAACGTTACCACACCCCCTTGCTATTCGAATGTATAATTCAATTGCTTCACCTACCCTATGCTTCCGAGAGTAATACCTGGTAAACGGGGAGTGTATCCGCTGAAGAGTGTTGACAATGGAAACATTATTTCATCTTTTGAATATTAAAGTGTAGCGCCCATCCATTTGAGAGCATTGCCAATTTGTATAAAGTCAAACGCTTAAAGGATTGCCTTACCTTCCGAGAACCTGACCCGCAGCATCGACAGTATAATATACTTTCCAGAGGAAGAAATTAGTATTCATTTCAGTGACGTGCACGTTAACATCTTGTATGAATTAGAATATCGACGGTCAAACCGTTACAGAACGACAACTCCATCTTAGAGAGTCGAACGGCTAAGTCAATAGCTTCACCTCTCCTTTGATTTGGGAGTCAAACCTGGCAATCCGGAATCTGCTGAACTGTACTGGCAATCGACACCTCATTTCACGGTTTGAATATTAATTCAGACTGTCAAGCCGTTGTAGAACGTGTGCAATTGCTATAAAGTCAAAAGTAATACCAAAGACCTTACCCCCCGAAAAATTAACCCGTTGTGTCGAGAGTATAACTTCGAGTTCAGCGAAATAAATTAGTATTCATTTCAGTGACAGGCACCTTAATTCCATGTATGAGTTAGAAGATCGAGTGTCAATCTCATCGATAAAGTTATCACCTTCTTTGAGAGTGTCGCATCTATGACAATAGCAACACCTACCCTGTCATTCCGAGAACCAAAGCACGTATTCCGGGAGTAAATCCCCCGTACAGTATTGGCAGAAAACGTCATAATTGGAGGTGTGAATATTAAAGTAGAGCGTCGAACCGTTTGAGAACGTTTCCAATTTGTGTTAAGTCAAACGTTTTACTGATGACCTTAACCTCCGAAAGCCTAGCGCGCTGTATCGAGAGCATGACAAAGTACTCAGAGGAACAAGTTCGTACAAATTTGAGGCCCGGGCACCTAAATTTCATGTGTGACGTAGAAGATTGAGTGTCAAACCGTTCGAGAACGATACACCCTACTTTGATAGTCGAACGTCTATGTCAATAGCTTCATCTATCCTGTGATTCCGAGAGTTAGACAAGGTATTCCGGGATTAAACCCATTGACCATTGTTGGCAATAGGTACCATAGTTTTCGATCGGAATATTAAAGTGGAGCGCAAAGCCGCTATTAACTTTAACTATTCGTTTAGAGTCACATCCCGAGTAGTCCAACCCGATGTAGGGAGTGCATTTCACAGTGTTCATGGAACCATATAAGTTGACATTTTGGAGGCGCGCTACTTAATTTCATGTATGAAATAGAAGATCGAGGGTCAAACCTTTCGAGAACGCTACCAACTTAGCTGTGAATCGAACCACTTTGTAAATAGGTTCACTTATCCTATGATTCCGAGAGTCAAACCAGGTGTTCGGGCCTAAATCCGTTGAACAGTAATGGCACTAGACATATTAATGCACGGATTTAATATTAAAGTAGAGCGTTGATGCATCTGAGTACGTTACCTATTGCTATATTGTCAAAATTTTACCGAAGGCCCTATCTTCCGAGAAGATAACCCTCCGTATCAAGAGTACAACTTCGTCTTGAGAGAAGCAAACAAGTATACATTTTAGTAACGGGCACGTGAATTTCGTGAATGAAGTCGAATGTCGAGTGTCAAAGCGTTGGAGAATGTTACCACCTTCTTTGAGAATCGGACGGCTGAGTCAATAGCTTCACCTATTCTGTGATTCCGAGTGTCAATCCAGGTACTCCGGGAGTAAATTCTCAGGACATTATCGGCAATATACTCCTAAATTCACGATATGAATATTATGGTAACTCGCCATACTGTTGTAGAGCTATTCCTGTTGCTATAGAGACAAACTTTCTACAGGAGGTGCTATCACCCGATGAGCTGTCCCGCTGTATTGAGATTATAACTTCGTATTGAGAGAAGCATATTAGTACATATTTTAGTGGTGGGCACCTTAACTTCATGCACGAATTAGAAGGTCGATGGTCAAACCGCTAGAGAACGACTCTACCATCTTAGAGAGTCGAGCGGCTAAGTCAATAACTTCACCTACCCTGTTATTCCGAGAGTCAAACATGACATTCCGGTAGTAAATCCGCTGTACAGTATCGGCATTAAAAACCCTACTTCCCTGTATAGATATTAAAGTACAGAGTCACACAGTTGGACAACGTTACCTATTGCTACAAAGTCTAATATTTCACCGAAGGCCGTACTTCTGAACTGCAGCAACGGGAGTATAACTTCGTTTCCAGAGATAGAAATTGCTATTCAATTCAGCGATGGACACCTTTACCTCGTTTATGAATTAGAATATCGTGCGTCAAACCGTTCGAGAACGGTAGCACCTTCTGTGAGAGGCGAACTTCGAAGTCAATAGTTTCATCTACCCTCCTATTCTGAGAGTCAGACCAGAAGTTACAAGTGTCAATCCGCAGTACAGAATTGGCAATAGACAACTTAATTCACAGTATAAATAATAAAGTTACAGAGTCGTACCGTTGTTAAGCGTTACCCACAGGCATAGAGTCAAACTTTCTATAGAATACCTAACCTTCCGAGAAACCATCCCGCTTTATCCGGAACATAACATCGTGTTCAGCGAAGCAATTTAGTATGCATCTTAGTGACGGAAATCTTAATTTCAAGCATGAACTAAACCATCGAGGGTCAAACGTCTCGAGAACGTTACCACCTTCAGTGAGAGTCCAACAGCTATGTCTGTCGCTTCACATGTCCTGTGATTCAGACAGTCAAACCCAGTATTCTTGGAGAAAATCAGCTGATAATTATTGGTAATAGACAACGTAATTCTCGGTTAGAATATCAGAATGCAGCGACAATCCGGTTGGAAAAGTTAGCAATTGCTATGAAGTCGAACGGTTTACCATAAACCATACACTCCGAAAAATTTCCCCGCTGTATCCAGAGTATAACTTTGTATTCAGAGAAAGGAATTGGTATTCATTTGAATGACGGGCACCATAACCTTATGTATGAATTAGAAGATGGAGGGTCAAACTGTACGGGAACGATACCACATTCTGTGAGGGGAGAATGGCTATGTGAATATCTTGACGTATCCAGCGATTCGGAGAGGGAAACCAGGTATTCCGGAAGTAAATTCGCTCAGCAGTATGGGAAATTGACACCTTAATTCACGGTTTGAATATTAAAGCACGCCGACAATTAGTTTTGAAACAATACCAATAGGTGTAGGGTCAAACTTTTTACCGAGGGCTTTACCACCCGTGTCGTCTAACCCGCTGTAGGGAGTGCCTTACTTAGTGTTTCTGGAAACATATGAGTTGATATTTTAGATGCGCGCATCTTAATTTCATGTACGGCATGGAAGATCGAGGGTTACACCGTACGAGAACGCTACCACATTATTCGAGAATCGAGTCGCTTTTTTAATAGCTCCACCTATCCCATGATTCCGAGACTCAAACCACGCAGCCCGTGCGTAAATCCGCTGAGCAGTAATGGCACCGTTCACCCTATTTCATGGTACAAATATTAAATTCCAAGGTCAAACCTATGTAGGACGTTACGTATTGATATAGAGTCAAACTTTATAGCAAAGGACTTACCTTCTGAGAAGCTAACCAGCTGTATCGTGAGTATAAGTACGTGTACAGACATACAAATTAGTATACATTTTAGTGAAGGTCTCCTTAATTTCATGTATGAATAAGAAGATCGAGCGTCAAACCGTTGGAGATCGTTATTAAAGTCTTTGGGAGTCAGACGGCCGAGTCAATATCTTCACCTATGCTTTTAATCCGAGAGTCAAATTCTGTTTTCCACGAGTACATCTACTGAAAAGTATTGGCCATAAACCCCACAATTGAGGGAATAAATATTAAGGTACAGTGTCAAACCACCGGAGAACATTATCAATTAAAATAAAATATTACATTTCTTCCCAATACCTTACTATTCGAGTACATATCCCGCTGTAGCGAGTGTCTAGCGTTGTGATCACGGAAACAAATGGGTAGACATTTCAGCCAACGGACACCTCAGTTTCACGTATGAATACTAAAATCGGGAGTCAAATTGCTCGAGACCGATTGTATCCATTTTACGAGTCGTACTTCTACGTCAATAGCTCATCCTACCCTGTTATTCCGAGAGTCAACCCGCAGTATAGTGTTGACAATAGACACCTTACTTCACACAATAAATGGTAAGGTGCAGAAGCACTCCGTTGTAGATCGTTACCCACATGTATTGAGTCAATCTTTTTACTGAATATCTAACCTTCCTTGTAGCTATCCCGCTGTTTCGAGAGCATAACTTCGTGCTCGGAGAAGCAATTTGGTATGCATTTTAGTGACGGACATATTAATGTCATGTATGAAATTGAAGATCGAGTGTCAGATCGTTCGAGAACGTTGCCACCTTCTTTGATATTCGAACAGCTAAGTCAATAGCTTCCTATATCCTGTGATTACGAAAGTCAAACCAGATATTCAGGAGGTATATGCGACGTACAGAATTGGCAATAGACACCATAAATCACAGACTGAATATTAAAGCAGGCCGTCAAACCGTTGTATAACACTATCTATAGGTGTAGGTTCAAACTTCTTACAGAGTGCCTCACCCTCCTTCAAAATAATCCGCTGTATCGAGAATATGACACCCAGTTCTGAGGCACGAACTAGTATACATTAAGTGACGAACACCTTAATTTCATGCATAAATTAGGACGTCAAGTGTCAATCCGTTCGAGAACGATCCCATCTTCTGCAAGGGACGAACGGCAAAGTCAAAAACTTCACCAATCCTGCGATTCCTAGAGTCAAACCAGGTATTCTGGCAGTAAATCCGCTGAACAGAAATGATAATAGACACCATATTTCACACGTTTGACTATTAAAACAGAGTGTCAAAACGTTTGAGAACGTTACCGATTGCAATGAAGTCAATCGTTTTACCGAAGATCTTACCTTCCGCGAACCACATCCGCGTCATCTCGAGTATAAGTTCGTGTTCTGACAAAGAAATTAGTCTTAATTTCAGTGACGGGCATCTTAACCTCATATATGAGTTAGAAGTTTGAAGGTGAACTAGTTCGTGAACGTTACTACCTTCTGTGAGTGTCGAACGGATAAGTCAATATATTGGTAGCCATCGCGGTCGCGGTCGCGAAGATAGGATCCGAATCGAAAGGTTTATCCGCTCGAGGATCTGCACATGTGCGGTACAGCGATCTCTGTGAAAGTTGCACGTCCTTGTGCAATCCCAATGGTTCCGCGATTTATATTTCCTATTTCTTCTTGTTCCTTGGTTTGCGTTTCGAGATCCTCGAGCCTAGATATTTGATTCAGCTGGCATGGCACCCCGAAGAGAGAAACAGAGGCTGCCCGACAAACTGCCACGAAGAGGGCAGCCTATGAATGATCAACCATCGAAAGTACGGGATATCATTCATGTTACTACTTTGTCACTATATTCATAATAATATGTATTAGTAGTAGTAGTAGTTGTACACCAGTATGTCAATTTGTTATGAGCAAATTGGTGTTTTGGTGTGTAGCGTTGCGAACAATTGATCACGGCTTGAATTAGCGTTGGGAAAGGGACCAGAACTTGCGATATCTGTTACAGTTTTGAAGGAGACGAATATTACGGGAGTATATTCAGAGCTGCGAAGGAGACAGCCATTCCGATATAATTAGAGCTCTGATCAAATGAGTTCGGTTTGAATTAGAGTTACGAAGGAGTGACGATAGCGTTTGCTTTAGCCTTGCGAATTATAAGATCGCGATTGCTTTCTATACCCCTGTGTATGAATTATCGAATAAAAATAAATTCTATGGAATTTTGATTAGTCTTGCATTTGATTTTTACAGTTGCGACTCTTACCAAACGGGAGATTTTTAAAGTAGCATCTTATACATATAGAGTTAACAATTTTTATTGAATTTATTTCAGGAATTAGCGCTGCGTTCATCTTTATTGTGAATTTTTTTATTACCACCATTCAATGTTAGCGTTGCGATGAAGTATGATCGCGTTTTTCAAGTAGTGTTGCGAATACGTAACACCCAAAATTCTTCAACAGGGCTGTGGCACAAGTCCCCATTCTGAGCCACATATCAGCAGCCTGAACATGACTGCTCATTATTCGCTATTAGTGTCGTGTATTTTCGCATTTGAGTGCACTTCTCTTTTTTTTGGATATATATATATATATATATATATATATATATATATTTTTTTTTTTTTTTTTTTTTTTTTTTTTTGAGTAATTCCTACAAAATAGTAAATTCATTTTTATTCCAAATATTATGTAGCACTCTTTGCGATTGATTTCGTGAATATTCTATGTTACAGATTTAACAAACTAGCGATCCGCTAGTTGGAGTATTTCACTCACTCCCTGTTCACGGGTTTCTTCCGACCATCGCGTTTTGTGTTTCAGCGCCATGTGCTCCCGAAATGTTTGTTAATGAAAACACTGCTGATTAATATATTTGCCTGCTTTCGATACTCTCTTTTTTTCCATAAATGATTAAACTTATTCCAATCATGCTTGCAAAATAATGACAATTTCTAACCTATACATTCACTTGAGATGACAGTGAACGTTCATATTTTACAGTCAGAAGTACAGAGTCTGTTTACTATTTGGTTATTGTTTTTACCGATGCAACATCAACTTTTCGTTGGCCAATTCACGTATGTCCGAAGTTGCATTGTAACGGTCAAAATGCATTAGCGAAACTTGTTTTATTTTCAATAAAAGTCTTGCAAGTAAAATGTTTCGTGATTGCAATTCAAATCATCATACAAGTAACATCTTTTTTTTTTTATGTCCGGATCATTAACTGCCTCTTACTTGCTATGTTCCTTTGCCTTGTAAATAAATTATATAAGTGTGGTTATATTAATTTCAAGTCACGGAAAAATTTTGTTCTACTATCGGTAATGTTGCATTTAAATATAGCTTGTCCTCTTTCTGCTGCCAATATAACAATTTTTACAAAATTTGTATCAGGTACTCTGATGGTCCATTCATGGATGGCAGTCTCATGGTATTTCCTTGTTCTTTCGTCACTTTAATTCGATTTTTATGTAGGTGTGATCAAGCTTTTAGATATTTGATCAGTAGTGCGATTTGTCTTTTGAATTATGTAGGGAATGTTTTTACCTTAAATTTGATTCAGGTATTCTTATGGATCTGCGATGGAACGCAGGCACATATTACACTCCCTTTTTTCTTTACTACAATTAGATTTCTACATAGGTACTATTAACCTTTTAGATATTTGATAGGTAGTGCGAATTAGATTTTCAGATACGTTAGGAGTATTTTCAGTTATCAACAAGATTTACGTTCAAGTAATATATATGTACGTGAATATTCTAGTATTGAAGTAAGGAGTTTGTGTGAAAGCAGGGACATATACTTCAATGTTATGTACACTACTAGTTAAGTAATATAACATTTTTATCCAGACAGCATTAAGGTTAATATTTATAATGGAAATTATGCAAACTAGCAATTAACTTCTTATATAATTCAGGCTATGTAGTATTACGAATTATTGAGGAAAGTTACGAAAATGAATTTAAATCTTAGCGAGACATTTTATTTCACGTGGCGTAGGATTTTTTTATTTTTCTATTATCAATAGCTCTACGCTTTCGTACCCAAAAGCAGGTAAACACTTATTTCAGGAACGAAATGTGGTCCTCTTCTAGTTTGAGCTTATTAGTTTCATAACATCTTATACTATTGAAAATGTAAACTATTGATAGAGGAATGAAATAATGTCTCTCGGTGTTATATACCTAGTTAGAGGCTTAATATAATTCTAGGTAGGACGATGTGTGCCTTTTACTATCTGGTATATTTTTCCGCGTCCATTTCTTTTCAATCCGTTTTGCCGTTCGTTTGCAAAGCGGTCGAAGATTGAACGTAGTAAAGTTGTATCGAATGGGCTATTTTTTCAAATTTTAATAAATTATCATGAGGATGGGAGTCGGATGGGACGTGGATAGGGTGGGTCTCATTTCGCAACACCTCCACGTGGTAAGACCTGGGCAATTATTTCACATATCATCTCCAATCGCATCGCTATATTTATGTCGCACATAATCAATAACTATGATACAATTACGAATAATATAGCATGTGATCCGAGCTAATTGGATGTGATCATAAGGTTGTAAATTCTCATCACTTAATTTGGGGAAATAGTTTGATATGGATCTTCATGTAATTTAGGTTGTTCAAACGTAAAACATAATTCGCATATGTATATTTGAAAGAATTTCAAAATCGATATTGCCATGAAACTGTCTTGGATAATTCGTTGCTTGTTCATGTACTGACAATTCGAAATTTTCGGTATTCGGCTTATTCCGTTTGTTTTCTTGCTTGTATTCCTATTCGATGTCGAACTCGTAATCCTAGGAGAGACTTTCTTGCGTCATAGAAAATAATCAATCAATGCTATGTTTATCCTGTATTTCATTTTACATTATTTGATACATTTACAGAATTAAATACACGAGCATTATGAACTCCATCATTAAGCATACTTATGAGAAATTTTATGATTGTACTAATAAAAATGTACGAAACATATATATTTAACGTATAATATATATGTATGTAAGTTAATTAATTCGTGACATTTGTTATGTACGAGAATTTTAACTTAATTTACGATGGTTGATGGGTATGGGATGTACGGGGTCCTTCTGATGAAAATCATTTATTTCCACTATTTTCTTTTTTTAACATTACAGAGTTGTTTTAAATCTATGAGAGTTACAATCTATTGATACGTGAAGTAAATATAATATGTCAGTTACTGTCTATATTCTTATTCTACAGGATAGGAAGCAAATACTTATGAATGTACTGTTTAATAATTATTGTGAACAGTTCTAAAGCCTCTAAAATATCTGTTAAGCTCGCTGCATTTAGGTTTATGCCCCCCACACAGTTATCCGCGGTTCTGAATAGCCACTCCCGGCAAGGCCACGTTGGTCTTCCTCGGACATTGCGGCGCGTACATCCAGACATAAATTACCCAAATTAACACAGTTAATTATTTTTCGTCTCTAACTACTTCGTTCAATTTGTTTCTCTACCTTCCACCTTCAACTACTAACCTAATTTATACAGCTATAATGACTCTTCAATGATTTATTTACTACAATTATTCCGTCTTCACATTTAAATATTTATTTAATTAAATTATCTATTTTTCGATTTTAGCAATATTTAATATTTATTTATTTATTATTCGCCTTTAACAACTTTTTAAATATTTTATTTACTACTAACATTTAATCATCCCTTAAATTAATTTACTTCTCATTTGTTTCTTTTTACAATTTGTTGATTATTTTATTTATTACTCATGTTTAATAATCACTTAAATTCATTTACATAATATTCGCTTTTATCATTTCCGTAAATTTATATATTCTTCATTCGCATTTAGCTATTTTTTAATTACTTTATTTATTAATAACATTTAATAATTTTTTAAAATTTATTATTCGCTTGTACACTTTAAACAATTTTTGAATTATTTTATCTATTAATGAAATATAATAATATTTTTAATTTAATTATTTCTGTTTAGCACTTCAGATTTAATTTCATTCATTTGTTTTTAATGTTACATCCATACTTTTAATAATTCATTCATTTTTTAATTGTAATTATTTCTTTACTGAATGAATAAATAGCTTACGACTTATGCCTTTAATTTCCCTCGGGACAGTGGACATCAAATATATTTCTAACTGTTAGAATAAATTATAACCACACCACTACCAAATCGTACACGTTCGTAGGATTGTAAGCGCAACTTTCTTACTCGGTATCGGTTGAAGTATGTAGGGTCGTGTACGCGACATCGCGAGTGCGCTGTGAAAGTGATGGATAAGATGAAACGATGCCAAGATGAGGACCGCTGGGCGCCCACGCCATGACCAACACATAGCTGCTTTGATACGAAGAGGAGGTCAACGATCGGTAAGTCGCATGTTTACGATTGCTCTGGTTACCCATCATGTCTTGGAACGAATGGTCCGAAGCGGCACGGTGTGTACTGCATGTATCTTATGAATTTCGTAATTTGCATAGTGTTTAGTAGTGCTAATGTACTAGTGAACATTAGCACTCATGACATATACATATATACAAGTACTTTTGTTGTTCATTCATTGGATCAGACTTGGACTTTCTTGTCCATAGCGAATTAGAGCCTACGTGGAAAATGTTTCGATCCCTATTTTTGTCACGATGCTTACTGCGTTGCTTCATTACTCCGAAATTCGATATATCGCGCTCAGGAATTACAACTTTACCACCTTCTGATATTACATTGAAAAAAGGCAATCACGAAAAATATTGTTACTATTGTTCCGAGGCATAAATCTCCATAAGAAGCACCTCACGTGTTGTATTGAAAAATTTATATTTTATTTCATATGACAATAAAAGGCAGCTCGGGTCCATTTTCCACTAGTTTTGCGACACTTAAACCGCAATAAGAGGCAGCTAGCGTATCGTATTGAAAAAGATATATATTATTAAATATAAAAAATGTAACAATTTGTGATCCAATCATTTATATGTACTACATATTGTAATTCATATATCGCAAATTATATTGAAATTTAATTTCTGATTTATGTTCTATTATATATTCCACTACGTTTTGTATCATGTTTTGTATTATATTTTGCTATTTTCTTTAGGTTCGAGTCTCGTTGGCGTTGCCACCTCCACGTGGTGAGACCTGGTAATCGCTATCGTTTGCCATGGATGTATTTCTATATTTTTCGGAACAGATTCAATGTTGTAAATTTGGGGTTAATCTAATGAGCTCATCTTTGACACGCGATGCCAAGATATGAGCTACTCAGTGCTCGCAATCCAGACCAGCCTCTAGCAGGCTACCTACTGGCATTTTAGAGGCGAGGCCGGAAATGCGAGTGCCACGTCATCCCCACCACGTACGGGGCAACGTAGGACAAGGTGGTTCATGGTTGGATATGGAGAGCTATGGTAGGACGTGGTGGGACATTATTGTTGTTTGACTAATTATTCCGCGGTTTGCTAACGCAGTTATGGCGATAAAATAAAGTTATGTTAGGTTTCACTTCATTTCATTTCATTTTATTTCATGGAACAGATTTTACTGCAATTTGAATTAACACCAATTATTACCTTCTATCTGTACCTTGGCCAGCTGATCGTGATAAATATTTGAATTGACTAATCGTGGGATTTATATTCAGATGTTTTATAACACCTTGTGGATGTTTCTCATTGAAAACTCGCTACTTGAAATACGCGTGGAATTGCGGATAACACGGAAATCAGCATGACGATATCAAATCTGGCAGAACTCGTTTAAACACAGTCCAAACAAAGTGATCAAAAGCAAATAGGGAATTTGGTTTCGGTAAATCGTCTGGTTTTCGATGAAAATGCAAGGCGAAACGCGAGAATATAGGGGTCCGCGTTGATCATGAAAATGGTAAGCCTCGTCTCTCTAAGCGTTATAACGTCGGAGGAACTTCAGTCGTCCTTGATTACGCAGACCGCAGCCAGGATGAATTGCACCTGGTTTAATGAATTCTCTAATAACTTATACGCAGGCTGCAATGACTATACGAGGCGGTGGCAGAGGTTCATGTAAACGCGCAATTCCTACCTGGTTCAGCATCATTCTTCATTTTCCAGCAATTAATTCGATCTCGCGTTCTCAAGCATTGAGCCCGGGAAGTTACTGCTGAATTAGGAGCAGGTACGAATGGACAAATGGGTTATCAGCGGGACAAAGCGTGTCGATGAAAAACGGACTGGATGGAAAGTGACGCGTGTCAGGGATTGTTACGGATCCGTTGCCTTGGCGCCGCGTTTGTTGCATAGGCTGCAGAGCACGTTTAAAAACAATGATTGACCAGAGTCTTATTATGAAGTTTAGGTGTTATGGATATTCTCATGATAAACTGTCGAAGCACGAACATGTGTTTGTCATTTGACTTACTTCCTATCGCGCAATTATCGCTATGTCCGTCTATTCGTGCTGCGGTCTGCTGATCGCGAAAAACCATACCATTACAGATTCAACGTGCAGACGCGAAAACTTGGTAACTTTAGTACTTCGTGTGTGAATTCCAGAGTCAATGGTAATAATACATGCTCCGTCAGTACAAATGTATCTCGGTCCTTTTCGATAACGTTGACCATAATTTTCCGTGGATACAGAATTGTTTACCACAAAATTGTATTCGGCGTCCTCACATCGGCATGGATATGACGAAAATGTATAAATTCTTTGTGCAGGTATTTAAAATTCCATAGCTTGCGATAAAGCGGGGGATGAAGTTCAATTTTTAATGAAATTGGTAACGATCGTGTCTCAACTCATTTGTATATTCATTGCATTATACACTACGATCAAGAATGCTTCCATATTGCACGAAATTTATGTAATGGAAATACTGATACGGGCCATTATTTAATTGCTAGGGTGCTGTCATAAATTCATAGTAGAATTCTAACAGCCAACAGATGGATTTACATTCTATCCCGTGCCACTTTCCGTCCCGTTACGCAATTTCCCAAGGGTTCCATCATTGTCAGGTATTATTGAAACGATTATAAGAAAAAATCTATGTAATCTTCATCGTGCCGATCTTCGATAGCGTGAATATTATAGCTATAGCGAAACAAAGAAAGATGTTAGACGTATCCTAATTCGCGCCTTGTAATTTGCAGAAATGAAACCAGGCAGCATAATAACTGTGAGGCCGAAAAATCCTAAAATCCCACTCGTCGCTCTTTTCAATCGGTGGAAGGCCGCCAGGTAATTTAGCGATAGGAGACCCGCCAGCGCCGTGGTATCATCACAAGGTGAAGCGAGGAATCTTCCCAATACCCTGATGTACAGCCCCGGCTAGACACTTGCAAGTCTAACGCAGCTCTTCTTACTGGCCAGCAGGTCCTTCGCCCACAATGGGTCTCCGAATAGAGCCATGGAGCTACGTACAAAGCCATGGAGTAGATCATCCCAGCGTGTAAGCCCCGCATTCTCGCCTCCAGTCTCCCGGTGTTCAGCAGCAGTTGTCCTAGCCCCGCGGGCACTTCCTCCAATATTGATGCCAGTGCCCCGAAGAGCTGTTCCAAGCGCCACCCACTGTTCAGCGTCAGGCCCATGTACCGGATTCGTCGTCTAACCACGATTAGGGCATCCTCCACACAGACTTCATTCTGGGGTGGTCCTCTGCGGGTTCCGCCCTGGAACCACATTGCATCCGTCTTCCTCGGCGAGAGACTGAGTCCCAGATAACGTACCCCATTCACAACGCAGGCCACTCCAAACTCATCCAGCCTCGCCGTCCTCTCACACTTCTTTCCGCCAGCTGTCACCAGCGTGTCATCGGAAAATCATGTACTCAATACTTTCCCCTGAAAATTAGTCCAGTATCACCAACGCCAGGTACGCCGGCACCTCGTTATGCTCTGACGTCGCACCGACGACGGTCCACCCTAGGGCATTGATGGCGATGGCGATGTCCGGGCTCACAGCGATCTTCTCCCAACAGCAGTGGACGACTGCCTCCCGCAAGCGCTCCAAGCGCATGATGGCGTCAATGGTGACCAGACCTCGTCCAGAACCGAACTCACTGTTGTCCAAACTGTTGTTGACGGAACTATAGATGTTTCCCTCGCAGTCATCGATGATGCTGGGAAGCGGCTGTCGACGACTGGCCGCACGATGTCGGGATCCATGCTCTCAGTGAGCCTTGGCGTCCATCCCCGTAGCCACCCAAGAATCGGACGGTATTGTCGTCCCCAGGAGTCATCGTCGACCTTTCTCAGCAGATTTTCCCGACACCATGCCTTGACTCGTGCGACGGCTCGCCACGGCGATTTGCTGGCCCTTCGTAGTTCCTTCTGCCAGCGAGCTTTCATCTTCAATTGTTGACGATCTTCTTCTGCGACGGGCCAGATTGTGCCGGCGATGGGCTCGAATTATCCGTTCGCGCCGCATTGCAAGCTCCTCGCACAACTAGAACACTGCCTTTTTCGGTTTAGCCGCGGCGTGCGCCATGGCCAGGGCTGTCATGGCTTCGTGGATCCACTCGCCGCCGTCCGGTGGATCAAGGTCATCCTCAAGACAGGAGGGGCGCGCAACTACATGCACCGTATCCAAAAAAACTGTGCCCTCGTCGAGGCGTCAGATATCGCGTCGGTGCTGCTGGTTCCGTTGTCCTCATCTCGCGGTGGGGCTCCTGTGCCCATTGGACCGCTTCTTCTTCTTCATGCAGAGGCATACTACGCCATGGTTTTCAAGGGTTGGCCGCTGAGGGTCTCCACCGCTTTTGCCTCCCTCCATCCGTTCAGATTCTGCGCAAAAAGCCGGAGAAGTTAGGACAAGTACTCGATGGACATGCCCGCCGGCCTCACAGATGTGATGTAAGTCCGGCTACCGAGTCGAGCAGCGTCTCACCCATCACGTTCGTCCTCAGAGAGGTCCACGCTGTTTTGTGGGCCTTGACATCTCCGTGGACGAGCAGCGGCTGGGATAGGTGCTGCGAAAGATATATTTTTATACCGTCCTGTCGCCGTTTTTACTCCCAGAGGCTGCAGTTCGGCTTCATGTAGCAGTCACCTACATTCAGGTCGCACTAGGACACCAGGTCTTGTCCCTCCCCACGGTGTGTTCTACCAGGGCCCGGGGGTTCGGGTTCCATTTTACACCGCCGCGACCGTTCCGTGGAGGTGCCCAGAACAGTTGTTGCGGTCTGGCACCGGTAACGGCTCGCAAATCACTGACCGACTCCGCAAACGTCTGCATTAACAGGTCCTATGACACTCGGGAGTGGTTGATATTCGCCTTGAAGGATCTTGAATTTTAGGCCGTGTCGATGGCCTTCTGCCGATCATATGCCAATCCTGTCTATGGTAGATCCGTCAGTTCATTGCTGCTCCTGCTAATGCTGCTGCCTGGTCCTTGCGTTAGTTTACACGTTGTTATCCTCTTCGTCTACCTCTGCGTTGATTTAGGGGTATGGGTAGCGGGCCATGCTTCTAATCCTGTGTGCAGCCTCCAGACCATTGGCCGCGCAATATCGGGCATTAGAGAGCTGGGGCGTTGCACTCAGCCACCTGGTGGACCTGTTCCCATCACTGCAGGGAACTTGCGCTCCGATTCACGTAGCTTGGGCATCGCGCCAAACATGCCTAAGCTCTAGTCACCTCAAGCACTGCAGCCGTCGTGCCACCTGCTCTTGCACGCGGGCTGAGATTCGGAATTCTCTTACACTTCCGCCGTACAAAATGCTGTGGGCGGCGGAGAGGGAGCATACCGCCCAAATTGTCCACAGCCCGGAAGGGGAGGTGCGGTTCCCGCTGCACATAATCTGGGTAGGGTAGCAGGCGGCCACGCCTCTAAACACAGCGGGTTATGTTCTCGGAAGACGAGACCTTCGGTAGAAAGTTTGGTCTATACCAAAAGGTAACATTCTCAAACGGTTTGACGCTCAACTTTTAGATTCAGGCCGTGAATTGGGATGTCTATTGTCAATACTATTCAGCGGATTTACTCCCAGAATGCCTCATTTGACTATCGGAATCTCAAAAGATGTGAAGCTATTGACTTAGACGTTCGATAGCCAAAGAATGTGGTAAAGCTCTCAAACGGATTGACCCTCTATCTTCTATTTCATTCATGAAATTGAAGTGCCTGGCACTAAAATGCATGCCCATTTGTTCCTCTGAATACCGTGTTTTACTCTCAATACAGCGCGTTATGCTTTTGGACGGTAAAGTCACCAATAAAACGTTTGACTTTATATCAACTGGAAACGATCTCATACGGTTTGTCGTTATACAGTAATATTCAAACCATGAATTATGGAATCTATTGCCAATACCGTTTCTGTGGATTTACTTCCGTAGTACGTGCTTTGCCTTTCGGAATAACAGGGTGTGAGAAGCTATAGTCTTCTCCTCTCGACACTCAAGGATGGTGTTTGCGTCCTGGCACCCTTTCACATTCGACCTTATAATTCATACATGGAGATAAGGTGCCCGTCACTGAAATGTACTCTAATGTCTGTCTCTAAAGACGAAGATATACTCTAAATACAGCGGGTTATGGTCTCGGAAGGTTAAGACTTCGGTAAAGAGAATGACTCCATACAAATTGGTAATTATCTCCCACAGATTGTCCTTCTACTTAAATGTTCAAGCCGTGAATTATCATGTCCATTACCTATATAATTCAGCGGATTTTCTCCCGTAATGGCCAGTTTGACTCACGGAATCACAGGATAGGTGATGATGCTGCTCTAGCTATGCGACTCTGAAAGAAGGTGGTAGTATTGAAAGCTGCAACCCTAGGTCTTCTTATCCCTACATGAAATTAAGGTGCTCCTGACGAAATTGCGTAAAAAATTGCTTCTCTGAATACAAAGTTATACTCTTCAATGGTTTGACTCTCTATCTTGCTATTCATACATTAAAATCACATGCCCGTCTTCTAAAATATCTACTCATTTGTTCCTCTGAAAACTAAGCCGGACAATCGCAACGGCCGGTTGGGTTCTCGAAAGGGAATGCATTGTGTAAAATTAATGACTCTATAGCAATTGGTAATGTTCTCCAACGGCTTGGCTCTCTACTCTAACGCCATTCGAGAATTAACGTGCGTTTTGCTAATACTGTTCAGCGGATTTAGTCCTGTCATACCTGATTCGACACGCCGAATACCTGAATAGGTGAAGTTATTGAAGTATCTATGCCACTCTCAAACAAGGCTGTTACTTTCTCGAACGGTTTGTCCCTTGACCTGCTAGTTCGTACATGAAATTAAGGTGTCCGTCACTAAAGTGCAAATCAATGTGTTTCCCTGAGCACAGTGTTATAGTCCCAATGCAAGGAATTAGTTTCACGAAGATTAAGATCTCCGGTGCAACGGTTTATTTTATACCAATTGGAAAAGTTCTCGAACGGTTTGCTTTCTACTTTAATATTTATACTGTGAATTAAGGTGTATATTGTCAATTATGCACTGCGGATATACTCCCAGAATACTTGTATTCACCGTCGGAATCACAGGATTGGTGAAGCTATTGATTTAACCGTCCAACTCTCAAAGAATACGGTAAGGTAGTCGAACGGTTTGACCCTCGATCTTCGAATTCATTCATGAAATTAAGGTGTCCGTCACTAAAATTTATAGTAATTTGTTCGACTTAATACGATGTTATACTCTCGATACGGCGGGTTAGCATCTCGGATGTTAAGGCTTCGTTAAATCGCTTGACTTTGTAGAAAATGGTAACGATCTCAGACGGGATAACGCTCTATTTTAATACTCAAACCGTGGAGTAAGGTCTTTATTGACAACACTGTTCTGCGGATTTACTCCCGGAATACCTGGTTTGATTCTCGGAATCGCAGGATACGTGAAGCTATTGACTTAGCTGTTCGAATATCATAGAAGGTGATAACGGTCTCCAGCGGCTTGACCCTCGATCTACTAATTTATTCATAAAGATCAGGTTCCCGTCACTCAAATGAATACTAAGTTCATTCTCTAACACGAACTTGTATTCCCGATGAAGCAGGTGATGCGCGCGGAAGGTAGCGCCTTCGGTAAAACATTCTAACCTATACTAGGAGGTAATGATCTTCAATGGTTTGACGCTCTGCTTTAATATTCAAACAATGAATTACCGTGTCCATTGGCAATACGGTTCAGAGGATTTTGTTTGACACTCCGAACAACTGGATAGGTAAGCTAATGCCATAGCCGTCCACCTCGTACGATTTACTCATCGATCTTCTAAGTCATTCATGAATTTAAGGTGCGTCATGAAGTACTATACTAATGTGTTTCTGTAAACACCAAACAATACTCTCGATACGGCGGGTGAGCTACACGGACGGTATGCCAGTCGGTATAACGATTGACTTCACACCATTTGCTAGCTTTCATAAACGGATTGACGCTCGACCTTAATCTTCATACCGTGAACTGAGGTGTCCTTTCGCCAATAGAGTGCAGCGGATTGACTCCCAGAATAGCTGGTTTCACTTCGGAACCACACGATAGGTGAGACTTTTGACGTAGCCGTTCGATTCTCACAGAAGATGTTAATGTTCTCTAACAGATTGACCCTCGATCTTCTAATTCATACATAAAGTTGAGTTGCCCGTCACTGAGCTGAAGTTCTAACTTCTTTCTCTGGATACGAAGTTATACATTCGAAATGGCGAGTTTGCATCTCCGAAAGTAAGGCCATCGGTATAGTGTTTGACTTTATGCCAATTGGTAATGCTGTCAAACGGTTTGACGCTGTACATTAATATCCATACCGTGAAATAATGAGTCCATTACCCAGGCTGTTCAGCGAATCTAAGCTTGGAATGCCTGTTTGACTCTCGGAATCACATGGAAAGGTGAAGCTATTGGCTTAGCCGTTCGACTCTTAAAGTGGGTGGCAACGTTCTTAAACGGTTTCACCATCGACATTCTAATTTACACATGAATTTACGGTACCGTCACTAAATTGTGCAATAAAGTCTCTCTCTCTCTCTCTCTCTCTCTCTCTATCTATCTATCTATCTATCTAACCACGAAGCTATACACTCGATACGGCGAGTGAGCATCACGGATGGTATGGCATTCGGTAAAACGTTTGTCTCTCTAGCAATTGTAACGTTCTCACAAGGTGTGACCCTGTATTTTAATATTCAATCCGCGAAGTAAGGTATCGATTGCTAATGCTCTCCAGCGCATCTACTCCCGGAATATCTGGTTAAGGTGCCCGTCAATGAAATGAATACTAATTTCTTCCAGTGAGCAAGAACTTACAGTCGCGATGAAAATGGTGAGGATCGCGGAAGGTAAGGTCTTCGGTATACCGTTTGACGTTATAGCAATTGGTAACCTTCGCAAACGACGTAAGGTTCTATTTTAATATTCTAACCGTGATTTACAGTGTCTATTGCCAATACGGTACAGCGGATTTACGCCTGGAATAACTGGTTTGACTCTCGGAATCATAGGATAGGTGAAACATTCGACGTAGCCGTTCGATTCTCAAAGAAGGTCGTATGGCTCTGGAATAAATGGTCCCTCGATCTTGTTATTCATGCATGAAATTAGGGTGCCCGTCTCAAAAATGTATACCAATTCTTTCTTCGCAGAACCGTGTTATACTTTCGAAACAGCGGATTAGTTCTTTGGAAGGTGAGGCCTTCAGTAAAGCGTATGACTTTATACCAATTGGTAACGCTCTCAAACGGGTTGGCGATCAGATTTAATACTCATACCAGGATCTGAAGTATATGTTGCCAAAACAGTATAGTGGAATTACTCCCGGATAACGTTGTTTGGCACACGGAAACGCAGGCTAGCTGAAGCTACTGACTTAGACGTCCGACTCTCAAGGATGGTTGTAACATTCTCGAACGGTTTGACCCTCGATCCTCAAAATCATGCAGGAAATTGTGCGGCGCGACACTAAGATGAGTACTGATTTGCCGCTCTGAGCATGCAGTTATACTCTCGATACAGCAGGATAGGTTCACGATAAGTGAGACCCACGGTGTATAGGTTGACTCTGTACCAATAGGTAACCCTCTACAAAAGATTGTCTCTGCACATTGCTAATACTATTGCCAATACTGTTCAGCGGATTTACTCCCGGAATATCTGGTTTGACTCTCGAAATTACAGGATACATGAAACTATTGACTTAGCCGTTCGTCCCTCACAGAGGGTGGCAATGTTCAAGATCGGTTTGACACTGGATCTTCTAATTCATACATGAAGTTAAGGTGCCTGTCACCGAAATAAAAACTAATTTATTTCTCTGAACACGAAGTCTTATCCTTCATGAAGCCAGTGAGGTTCGGTAAAACATTTGACTTTATAACAAATAGTAACGTTCTCGCACGGTGTGACGCTCTACATTAACATTAAAACCGTGAGTGAGGTGTCTATTGCCAATACTGTTCTGCGCATTTACCCCTGAAATACCAGGATTGAGACTCGGAATCACAACTACAGGTGATGCTATTGACTCAAACTTTCGGCGCTCAAAGGAAGTGGGAACGATCTGGAAAAGTTTCTCACGCGATCTTCTGATTCACAAATAAAAGTAAGGTGTCCGTCACTGAAATGTACACCAATTTCCGTCTCAGAACACAATGTTATACTCTCGATATAGCGAGTTAATTTTTTTTGGGGGGGGGGGGTAAGGCCTTTCGTAAAACGTTTGACTTTATAGGAATTGGTATCGCTCTCCAACGGGTTGACTCTGTACATTAAGATTCGAGACGTAAACTGAGGTATCCATTCCCAGTGCTGTTCCGCGGATGTACTCCTGAGATACCTGGTATTGCTGTCGTGATCGAAGGACAAGTGAAGCTATTGTCATACATGTGCGATCCTCAAAGAAGGTGGTAACGTTCTCGAACTATTTGACACTCAATCCTTATAATTGATGCATGACATTAAGGTGCCCGACAATAAAATGCATAAGAGTTTGCTTCTCCGAACACGAAGTTCTATTCTGGATACAGAGGGTTAGCCTCCTGAAGGCAAGGCTTTCTGTGAAGTGTTTGACACTGCACCAATACGTAACGATATACTTCGGTTTGAATCTGACCTTTAATATTTATACCGTGCAATATGGTGTATAAGGCCAATACTGTACAGCGGACCTGTTCACGGAACACCCGGTTTGACATTCGGGATCACAGGATATATGAAACTACTGACTTATGCGGTCGACTCACAAACAAGGCGGTAAAGTTCTAAACTTCGAACGGTTTGATCATCGTTATTCTAATTCGTACATTAAGATTATGTGCCCGTGCCTGTCATAAAGACTAATTACTTTCTCAAACCACGCTTCGCCAATGGTAAGGCCATCAGTAACGTGTTTGACTTTATACCAATTGCCCATGCTCTGAAACTGTTTGAAGAACTGTTTTAGTATTCAAACCGTGCATAATGGTATCTATTGGGAATATTGTTTAGCGGATTTACTCCAGGAATACCTGGTTTGACTCTGCGAATCGCAGGATAGGCGAAGCTATTAACCTGGCCGTTCGTGTCTCACAGACGGTGGTAACGTTCTCTAACCGTTTGACTCTCGATCGTCTTATTCATATATGGATCAAGCGTTCCGTCCGTAAACATGTAGCTAAACTCTCAATACGGCGGGATAGCCCCTCGGACGGTAAGGCATTCGGTAAAACGCCCGACTTTATAGCAATTATTAATATTCTCACACGGTGTATCGCTCTACTTTAGTCTTTACTCTCCTTGTTAAGGTACCTATTGCCAACACTCTGCAGCGCATTTACTCCAGGAATAGCTGGTTTGACTCGCGGAATCACAGAATAGGTGAAGCTATTGGCTTTGCCGCCCGACTCTCAAGGATGGTAGTAACGTTCCGTAACGGTATGACGCTCAATCCACTAATTCATACATGAAGTTAAGGTGCACGACACTAAGATGTACAATAATTGGTCTCTCTGAACGCGAAGTTATACCCACGATGCAGCGGGTTAGGTTCTCGGAAGGTAGGGAATCGGGTAAGGAATATGACGTTATACCAATGCGTACCGAACTCAAACAGTTTGACTCTCTACTTTAATTCTTATACCGTGAATTAAAGCTTCTATTGGCAATACAGTGCAGCGGATTTACTGCTGGAATACGAGGCTTGACTCTCGTAATCACAGGGTAGGAGAAGATATTGACTTTGCCGATCAATCATCAAAGAAGTTGGTAACATTCTCAAACGCTTTGACACTCAATCTTCCATTACATAAGTGATATTCAGGTGCCCGACACTAAAATGTGTACCAGTTTGTTTCTCTGGTCGCCAACATACTCTCTCGAAACAGCAGGATGGGTTCCAGGATGATAAGATAATCCATAAAACGTATGACTTTATACTAGTAGGTAAAGTTCTGAATCGGTTTGACGCTCTAACTTAATGTTCGAGCCGTGAATGAAGGTGTCAATTGCCAATACTCTTCATCGGACTTACTCTCTGATTACCTGGTTTGACTCTTGAAATCACAGGATAGATGGATCTATTGACTTAGTTGTGCGTCTCTCAAAGCAGGTGGTATCGTTCTATAACGATTTGACCATCTATCTCCTAATTCCTACTTAAACTTATGATGCCTATATCTTAAATATATAGTAATGTATTTCTCTGAACACGAACTTATACTCCCTATGAAATGCGTGAGTCTCGCGGAAGGTAAGGCCTTCTGTGAAACGTTAGACTTTATATCAACTGGTAACGCTTTCAAACGGTTTGACGACCTACTTTAATACTCAAACCATGAATTAAGGAGTCTATTGTCAATGCTATACAGCAGATTTACGCCCGGAATGCCTGATTTGACTCATGGAATTGCAGGATGGGTGATGCTATTGACGTAGCCATTCGTCTATCATAGATGACGGCATTTTTCTCGAGCGGTTTGACACTCCATCTTCTAATTCATGCGTGAAGATAAAGTGCTCGTCACTAGAATGTTTACTAGTTTGTACTGCTGAACAAGTCGCTATTCTCTCGTGACGGCGGGTTAGTTTTTGGGAGGGTGAGGTATTCTGTAAGAAATTTGATCCTACACCTATAGGTAGTGTTCTCCTACGTATGAGTCTCTACATTAATAATCATTCTGCGATGTAAGTAGTCAGTTCCCAATACTGTCAGTAGATTTACACCTAGGATACCAGGATTGGCTCTCGGAATCACAAGGGTAGGTGAAGTTATTGGGACAGCAGTTCGATTCTTCTAGAAGGTGTTATTGTTCTCGAAAGGTTGGCAAAATATCTTCCAATTCATAGATGAAATTAAGGTGCCCGTTACTGAATGGAATAATAGGTAGGTTGCTTCCCTCAACATGAATTTAGAATATGGATGCAGCAGATTAGGATATCGGAGGCTAAGGTCTTCTGTAAGAAGTTTGCCGCTATAACAATAGGTAACATTCGACAAGGATTTGTCACTCCACTTTAATATTCGGACCGTGAATGATCGACTCCATTGGTAATGCTGCACTGTGGATTCAATCCCGGAATGCGTGGTCTGACCCTCGGAAGTACAGGATGGGTGTATCTATTGATTTATCAGTTGGACTCTCGAAGAAGATAGAAATGATCTCGCTCGGATTGCCCCTCGATCGTCCTATTCATACATAAAAATAATGTGTCCGTCAGCCAAAATATCTACCAATTTGTTCCGGCGAACATTAAGCAAGACTCACGCTACAGCGGCTTATGTTCCCGGAAGGTAGTATACTTGGTAAAAAGCATGACATTATATGATTCTTTATTGTCCGTCTACGGTTTGGACAGATTTATAGCGATTCATAGCGTGAATTAAGAAGTCTTTTCCCGACGCTGTTCAAGGCGTTCACTCCCGGATTGTCTGGCTCAGCCCTCGGATTCTGACGATAGGTGAAGCTATTGACTCAGTCGTTCGACCTACAGAGCGGGTGGTAACGTTCTCGAAAAGTTCGACCCTCGATCTTGTAATTAATACATGAAATTACGGTGCCCGTCACTTAATAGTAAAATAATTTGTTTCTCTGTACGCGAAGGTATGCTCCCGATACAGCGGGATAGGTTGAACGGAGGTAGGGCCTTCGGTAAATTGTTTGACTCTATACCAATTGGTAATGTACTACAGCGGCTTGACTATCTACTTTAAAATTCATGCCGTGAAATAATGTTTCTGATGCCAATACTGCTCAGCGGATTTACTCCTGGAATACCAGGCTTGACGCTTGGAATTATAACTATGGGTGAAGCTGTTGACTCAGCCTTTCGAATCTAGGGGAAGGTGGTAACGTTCACGAAATGTTCATCACTAGATCTTCCATACGATACATGAAATTACGGTGCTTTCACAAAAACGTGTACAATCGGTCTTCCCTGAACACGATGTCGTACTCTCGATATAGCCGGTTATGTTCTCGAAAAGTACGATATTCGGGAAGAAATATATCTTCATACGAATTGGTGACGTTCTCATACGGTTTGACTCTCTGCATTAATATTCAAACCGTGAATTATGGTGTCTATTGTCAATACTATTCTGCGGATTTGCACTTGGATAACCTGGTGTGACTCTCGGAATCACTGGATAGGTTACGCTATGGATTTAGCAGTTCGACTCTCAAAGAAGGTGGTGTCCGTCTCGAAAGGCTGGACTCCCGATCGGCTTGCCTCTCGATCTTCTTATTCGGACATTAAAATACGGCGACCGTCCCTAAAATGTATTATAATTTGTATCTCTGAACACGAAGTTATACCCTCGCTACAGCGGGTTTGTTTTTAGGAGGGTAATGTCTTCGGTAAGGCGTTTGACTTTATAGCAATTGGTGCAGTCCTCAATCAGTTTGACTCTCTGTTTTAATATTCAAACAGTGAATTAAGGTGTCTATTACAAACACAGCTCATCGGACTAAATCCTGGAATACCTAGGTTAGCTCTAGGAATCACAGGATGAGTGACGCAATTGACATCGCAGTTCGATTCTCAAGGAATGTGGTAACGGCCTAGAATGGTTTGTCCCTCGACTTCCTATTTCATACACGAAGTTAAAGTGCCAGTCACTAAAATGTGCACTAGTTTACTTCAATGAATACAATGAATACTGCATACAGAGGGATAGATTTTAGATAGGTAATGTATTCGGTAAAAAGAATGTCTTCATACAGGTTGGGATCGTTCTCAAACGGTGCGACACTCTACTTTAATATTGAATCCGTGAATTAAGGTGCTAGGGACAAAGCTGATCCGCGAATTTACTCGCAGTATGACTGGTTTCACTATCGAAATCACAGAATAGGCGAAGCTAATGCCCTAGCTATGGAAATCTCAATGAAGGAGGTAACGTTTTCGAACGGTGTAACTCTCGATCTTCTTATACATATCTGAAATTCAGGAGCCTGTCACTAAAGTGTATGATAATTTCATTCGCTGGACACGAAGTTATACTCTCGAATCGGCAGGTCAGTTTCACCGAAGGTAAGGCTATCTGCAAAGTGCCTGACTCTATTCCAATGTGTAACGTTGTACAACGGTTTGGCGGTCTGTTTTAATATGCAAGCCGTGAATTGTGGTGTCTATTGCCAATACTATTCAGCGGATTTACTGCTGGAATGCCAGGCTTGACTCACGGAATCACTATTATAGTTGATGCTGTTTAGTCAACTGTTCGACTCTCGAAGAAGCTGGTTACGTTCTCGATAGGTTTGACACTAGATCTTCGTATTGACACATGAAATTAAGCCAACTGCCAAATATAATGTCTACTAATACGTTTCTGTGAACCCAATGCAGGACAATCGCTACGGCGGATTGCTTTCTCGGTTTGTAAGGTATAGATTAAGAAGAATGACTTTATCCCAATTGGAAATTTTCTCCAACGGATTGACTCACAACCTTAATATTCGTCCCGTGAATTACTGTGTGTACTGCCCATAACATTCAGCGCATTTATTCCTACAATACCAGGTTGACTCTCGGAATTTAAACTACAGATGAAGCTATTGCCTCATCCGTTCGACTCTCAAAGAAGGTGGCAACGATCTCGAACGGTGTGACAATCGATCTTCTGATTCATATATGTAAATAAGGTGTGCATCTGCTACATCGTCTACTCATTTGCTTACTGTGAGCACTAAGCATGACACTCACTACGGCGAGTTAGGTTCGCGGAAGGTAAGGTACTCGATAAAGTGTTTGACTTTATAGGAATTGGTAACGTTCTCAGACGGTTTGGTGCTCCATTTTAGTATTCTGTCCGTGAATTATAATGCCTATTGTCAATACTGTTCAGCGGATTCACTCCCGCAATACGAGGTTTGACACTCAGAATCACAGGATATGTGAAGCTATTGACTTATCCGTTCGTCCCTCACAATAGGTGGCAACGTTGTCCAGCTGTTGGAACCTCGATCTTCTGACTCATACATGAAGATAAGATGCCTATCACTGAAATGAAAAATAAATTCTTTCTCTGAACAAGATGTTGCTCTTTCGAGGTAGCGGATGAGGTTCGCGGAAGTTAACGGCTTCGGTAAAACGATTGACCTTATACTAATTGGTAACGCTCTCAAGCGGGATGCCGCTCTCTTTTAATATTCAAACTGTGAAAAATGATGTCTAATGCCAAATCTGTTCAGCGAACTTCCTCTCTGAATACCTGGCTTCAGACTCCGTATCACAGGACAGGTGAAGCAGTTGACTTAGCTGTTTGTCTGTCACAGAAGGTGGCAACGTTCACGTGTGGTTTGACTATCGACCTACTAATTCATAGATGAAGTTAAGGTGCCTAACACTGACATGTATACAAATTTCTTCCTTTGGACACGAAGTTACATTCTCGATGAAGCGGGAGCGGTTTGCGGATGGTATGGTCTTCGGTAAATCGTTTGACTTTATACCAATTGGTGACGTTCTCAAACGGAGTGACGCTCTACTTTAATATTGAAACTGTGAATTAAGGCGTCTGATGCCAATACTGTTCTGCGTACTTATGCCCGGAATTCCTGGTTTGACTCCCGGACTCAAGGGATAGTTGAAGCTAATTACTAAGACGCTCGATTCTCAACTAAGGCGGTAACGCTCTCGAACGGTTTTACACTCGACCTTCTAACTCATACATAAAGTTAAGGTGCACGTCACTGAAATGGATATTAATTTCTTTCTCTGAACTCGAAGTCATACTCTCAATACTGTGGGTTAGTTTTTCCGGGAGTAAGTTCTTCGGTAAAATATTTGACTCTATACCAAACGGTCTCAAATGGTTTGACGATCTACTTCAAGATCAAACCGTGAATAAAGGTGTCTATTGTCAATACCGTTCAGCGGATTTACTCCGGGAATACCTCAATTGAAGCTGGAAATCCCGAATAGGTGAACTTGTTGACGTCGCCGTTCGATTATGAAAGGAGGTAGTAACGTTGTGGAACAGTTTGTTTCTCAGCCTTCTAATTCATACATGAGTTTATGGTGCCCGGCACTGAAATGGATGTTAATTGGCGTCTCTGAACACGGAGTTATACTCTCGAAGTTGCAGGTTATCATCTCCGACAGAAAGGATATCGGTAAAGAGTTTGACTCTATAGAAATAGCTATCGTTCCACAACGGATTGTCATTCCGCTTTAATATTCAAACCGGTAATTAAGGTGCCTATTGCCAATATGTTTCGCGTATTTACACTAGTAGTACCAGGTATGACACTACGGAATCACAGGATAACTGATGTAATTGATTTAGCCGATCGGCTCTCAAACAAGGTGGAAACGTTATTGAATGGTTTGACACTAGATCCTCTAATTCAAACGTCAAGTCCACATGCCCGTTAATAAAATGTATGCTAATTTGTATCTCTGATCTCGAATTTATACTGTCGAAACAGCGAATTAGGTTCTCGGTAGGTATGGTACTTTATAGAGTGTTTGACCTTATATCAACTGGCAACGATTTCAAACGGTTTCACGCTATACTTTAGTATTCAGACCGCGAGTTAATGTGTTCATTACCAATAGTGAGCAGCGAATTGACTCCCGGCACACCTGGTTTGCCTATGGGAATAGCAGGATTTATGAAGCTATTGACTTAGCCGATCGGCACTCAAAGAAGGTGGGATCGATCGCGAACAGTTCGAGTGTCGATTTTTCTATTCATACATGAAAATAAGGCGCCCGTCTGCTGAAATGTATACTAATTTGTTTCGCTGAACACAAATTAATACCCAGGATCCAGCGGGTTATGTTCTCGGAAGGTAATGTATCCGGTAAAGAGTTTGACGCTCTACTTTAATATTCTTACCATGAATAAATGTGTCTATCCTTAATACTCTCCAGCGCTTTTACCCTTGGAGTAACAGGCTTGACTCTCGGAATCGCAACTACGTGTGATTCTATGGACTCAGCCGGTCAACTCTTATAGAAGGTGGTGACGGTCTCGACAGGTATGAGACCCGATCTTTAAATAGATACATGAGATTAAGGTGCCCGTTATTTAAATGTATAGCAATCCTTCCTTCTGCACACGATGTTACACACTCGATACAGATAGTTAGTTCATCGGATGGTAATGTCTTCGGTGAAACGTGATGGTATCTGATGCCAACACTGCTTAGCGGATTTATTCCTGGAATACCTGGTTTGACTCTCGGAATCAGAGGAAGGGTGAAGCTACTGACTTAACCGTACGAGTCTCAAACAATGTGTCAACTTTCTCCAACCGTTTGTCTCTCGAGTACGATATTTATTCATGAAATTGTGGTGCTCTTCTGCGAGTATGTCTACTAATTTGCTTCCGTGAATGATAATCAAGACGCTCGCTACAGTGTGTTAGTTCTCGGAAGGTAAGGTGTCCGGTAAAGGGAATGACTTTATACGAATTGGTAATGTTCGCTGACAGCATCACTCTCTACATTAATATTCATGCTGTGAGGTGAGATGTCTATTGCCACTACTGTTCGGTAATTCCAGTAATACCTGGTATGACTCCCGGTTTGACAGGACAGCTAAAGCTATTGATTTAGCCGTTCGTCTCTCAGAGAAGGTGGCAACGTTCGCGAGATGGTTGACACTCGACCTTCTAATTCATACATGAAATTACGGTGCCCAACACTAATACTTACCGTAACTTGTTCCTCTGATCACGATTTTACACTCTCGATACAGCGGGTTAGGCTTCTCGGAAGGTAATGCCGTCGGCATAAAGTTTGAATATATTGCAAGATGTAACGTTCCCCATAGGTTTGAATTTCTACCTTAATATCTGTACCGTGAAATAAGGGGTCTATTTCCGACAGTGTTCAGCGGATATACAACTGGAGTACATGGTTCGACTCTCGGAATCGCGTCATAGGTGAAGCTATTGACTTAGCTGTGCGACTCTCCATGTCGTTCGTAATGTTGTGGAACAGTTTGCCTCTCGACATTACAATTGATGCAGGAAACTAAGGTGCACTCTCACTGTAATGTTTAATAATTTGGCTCTCTGAACACGAGGTTATATTCTCGATGCAGCTGGCTACCTTCTCGGAAGGTAATGCCTTCGGTGAAAGGTTTGACTCTGTACCAATACGTAAAGTTCGGCAACGGCTTGACACTGTTCTTTAATATATATAGCCTGAAATATGGTGACTAATACTAATGCTCTACGGCGGGTTTCCCGCGGGTATACCTGGTTTGAGTCTCGGAATAACTGGATATTTCATGCTGTTGACTTAGCCTTTCGACTCTCAAAGAAGGTGGTATCGTTCTCGAACGGTTTATCCCTGCATCGTCGAATTTATACATGTAATCAAGATGGCCGTCACTAATGTGTGTACTAATTTTCTTCTCTGGGCACGAAGATATACTCTCGATGCAGCGGGTTAGCTTTCTGGATGGTTTGGCCTTTCGTAACAAGATTGACTCTATACCAGTACGTAGCTATCTACGATGGTTTGAACCTGCACATTAATACTTATACCTCCATACAGGGTGTGTAATGCCTATACTTTCCAGCGGGCTTGCTCCAGAAATACCTGGTTTGACTCTCGGAATCACAGGATACGTGGAGCTACCGACTTTGCCGTCCGACAATCATAGAATGTGGTAACGTTCCCAAGCGGTTTAACATTCGATGGTATATCTCATACATATCAGTATATTCCCGTCACTAAATTGTAAACTAATGTCATGCTCTGAGCACAAATTGTCGCTCTCGCTACAGCGGGTTAGGTTTTCGGAAGGTATTCGGTAAAAAGAATGATCTTATACGAATAGGTAACGTGCTGCAACGGTTCGACGCATTTCGTTAATACTCAAACCGTGAATTAAGGTGTCTCTTGCCAACACTGTAGAGCGGTTTTACTCCTGAGTAACTGGTTTGACTCTAGGAATATCCGGATATGTGAAGTTACACACATAACCGTTCGCCTTTCGGAGAAGGTGGTATCGCTCTCTAGCGGATTGACATTCGATATGCCAATTCATACATGAAGTAAAGATACCCGCCAGTGAAATGAATACTAACTTATTTCTATGATCACGAAGCAATACTCTCGATGAAGCGCGTGAGGTTCGCAGAACTTAAGACCTTCGGTAAAATATTTGACTTTATACCAATTGGCAACGCTCTCAAGCCGATTGGCGCACTACTCTAACATTCAAATCGTGAATTAAGCTGTCTATTTCCAATAGTGTACAGCGGATTGACTCTCGGAAAACCAGGTTTGACTTTCGGAACCACATGGTTGGAGACGTTATTGACTTAGCCGTTCATCTCTCACGAAGGTGGCAACGTACTTGAGCAGTTTGGTCCTTGATCGTCTGACTCATGGCTGCCCGTCACTGAAATGAATACTACTTCGTACCACTGAACACGGTGTTACAACCTCGATACAGCGGGTTAGCTTTACGGAGGGTAAGACACTCTGTAAATAGTTTAATCCTACACCTATACGTAGCGTTACACAACGGGCTGACGTCCTGCTTTAATATTCAAACCGTGACTAAAAGTGTCTATTGCTAATATCATGTTGCGAATTTTCAATTGGGATAACTTGTTTGGCTTTCTATATGCTAGGATAGCTGAAGCAATTGACTCAGCCGGTCAACTCTTATAGAAGGTGGTGACGGTCTCGACAGGTATGAGACCAGATCTTCAAATAGATACATGAGATTAAGGTGCCCGTTATTTAAATGTATAGCAATTCATCCTTCTGCACACGATGTTACACACTCGATACAGACAGTTAGTTCATCGGAGGGTAAGGTCTTCGGTGAAACGTGATGGTGCCTGTTGCCAACACTTTTTAGCGGATTTATTCCTGGAATACCTGGTGTGTCTCTCGGAATCAGAGGAAGGGTGAAGCTACTTACTTAACCGTACGAGTGTCAAACAATGTGGCAACTTTCTCCAACCGTTTGTCCCTCGAGTACGATATTTATTCATGAAATTGTGGAGCTCTTCTGCTAGTATGTCTACTAATTTGCTTCCGTGAACGATAACCAAGACGCTCGCAACAGAGTGTTAGTTCTCGGAAGGTAAGGTGTCTGGTAAAAGGAATGACTTTATACGAATTGGTAATGTTCGCTGACGGCTTCACTCTCTACTTTAATATTCATGCTGTGAGGTGAGATGTCTATTGCCACTACTGTTCGGTGGATTAATTCCAGTAATACCTGGTATGACTCCCGGTTTGACAGGACAGCTAAAGCTATTGATTTAGCCGTTCGTCTCTCAGAGAAGGTGGCAACGTTCGCGAGATGTTTGACACTCGACCTTCTAATTCATACATGAAATTACGGTGCCCAACACTAATATGTACCGCAACTTGTTCCTCTGATCACGATTTTATACTTTCGATTCAGCGGGTTAGGCTTCTCGGAAGGTAATGCCGTCGGCAAAAAGTTTGAATATATTGCAATATGTAACATTCCCTGTCGGCTTTAATCACAACTTTAATATGCATACCGAGAAATAAGGTGTCTATTGCCAATACTGGTCAGTGGATTTACTCCTGGAATACATGGATTGATTCTCGGTAAAACAAGATAGGTGGAGCATTTGATACATCCGTCCGACTCTCAAGAAAGGTGGTAACGTTCTCCAATGGTTTGACACTAGATCATCTAATTCAGAAACGAAATTAAGGTGCCCGTTACCAAAGTGCGTACTAATTTGTTTCCCTGATTACGAATTTATACTGTCGGGACAGAGGAGTATGTTCACGTAGGGTAAGGTCTTCGGGAAAACGTATGACTTTATATCATTTTGTATCATTCTCTAGCGGTATCACGCACTACTTTACTATTCAAAAAGCGAATAAAGGTGGCTATTGCCAATAGTATACAGCGCGTTTACTCCAGGAATATCTGGGTTGACTTCCGGAATCTCGGGATGGGGTGAGGCTTCTCACTCAGCCGTTCGATTCTACAATATCGTAGTAACGTTCTCGATCGGTTTGACACTCGACCTTCAAATTTCCATCATGGAGTTAAGGAGCCCGTCACTAAAACTTATAGGAATATTTTCCGCTGAATACGATTTTGTACTCTCGATACGGGTAGTTAGATTCACCGCAGGAAAGTTTTCCGGTAAAAGGTTTTCATCTATACCATTAGGTACCGCTCTATAGCGGGTAGATAGCCTGCTTTAATATTCATGCCGTGAATTAATGTGTCTATCGGCAATACGCTGAAGCGGATTTACGGCAGGGTACCAGATTTGTCTATCGGAACCACAGGATAAGGGAAGCTATTGGCTGACCCATTCGACTCTCAAAGAAGGTGATAACGTACTACAACGGTTTGACTCCGTACTTTAATATTTATACCGTGTTAGGGGGTGTCTAATGCCACTAGTTTACGGCGGATTTGCTGCCGGTATACCTGGTTTGACAGTCAGAATCTCAGGATATATGATGCTATTGACGTAGCTGTTGGACTGTCAAAGTAGGTGGTAACGTTCTCGAGCGGTGGGACTCTGGATTTTGCTAGTCATACATAAAGACACGGTGTCCGTCTGCTAAAATGTCTACTAATTTGTATCCATGCACACTAAGTACGATACTCTCTACGACGGGTTGGGATTTGGGAAGTTAAGGCCTTCGATATGGGTTTGACACTATATCAATAGGTAACGATCTGCAAATGTTTGGCGCCCTACTTTAGTATTCACACAATGAGCTATCGAGTCCGTCGGCTATACAGCACTGTGGATTGACTCCCGGTATACCTGGAATGAATCACGTAATTGCAGAATAGGTGATGTTATTGATGTAGCCGTTCGTCTATCATAGAAGGTGGTTTTTTTCTCGAGCGGTTTGACAAATGATCTTCTGATTCATGCGTGAAATTAAGGTGCACGTCACTAATATGTATACTAATTTGTACCTCTGAACAGGGTGTTATATTCTCAAAATTGCTGGTTAATTTTTCGGAGGGTAAGGCATTCTGTAAGAAGTTTGATCCTACACCTATAGGTAGTGTTCTCCAACGATTGAATCTCTACTTTAAGATGCATACCGCAATCTGAGGTGTCTATTGCTAATACTGTCAGTGCATTTACTCCTGGGATACCAGGGTTGACTCTCGGAATCATAATGGTAGGTGATGCTGTTGACACAGAATTTCGATTCTTCTAGAAGCTGTTGACGTTCTCGATCGATTGACATTCGATGTTCTTGTTCAGAGATGAAATTAAGGTTCCTGTCACTAAAAAGAATAACAGTTTTTTCCCTTAGCAGGAATTTAGAATATGGATACAGCAGGTTTGGATACTGGAGGGGACAGTCTTCGGTAAAAGGTTTAAGGGTATACCAGAAGGTAACTTTCGACAAGGATCTGACACTCCACATTAATATTCGTACCGTGAATGAACGTGTCCATTGGTAATGCTGCACTGTGGATTCACACGCGGAATACGTGCCCTGACACTCGGAATCGCAGGATAGGTGTACCAATTAATTCAGCAGTTGGAATCTCGAAGAAGGTGGTAACGATCTCGCACGGTTCAACCCTCGATCGTCCTATTCATACATTAAAATAAGGTGTCCATCTGCCAATATCTACTAATTTGTTCCAGTGAACACTAAGCAAGACTGAAGTTATAGCGGGTTATGTTCTTGGAAGGTAGTGTATTTGTAAAAAAAATGATATTATATGAATTTTTATTGTTCGTCCACGGTTTGACTCTCTAGTTTCGCATTTATACCGTTAATTAAGGTGCCATTTGCCGATGCTGTTCAGGCGTTCACTCCCGAAATACCTCGTTTGGCTCTCGAAATCGCAGGATGAGTGAAGCTATGGACTTAGCCGCTCGACTCTAACAGAAGATAGTATCGATCTTGAACGGTTTCATACTCGATCCTGTAAGCCATACACGAAGTTAAGGTGCTCATCACTGAAATGAATACTAATTTCATTCTATGGACACGAAGTTATACTCTCGATACAGTATGTTAGGCTTTCGACCTGTAAGGTTTCCAGTAAAGCGCCTGACTTTCTACAAATTGGTAACGCGCTGAAACTGTTTGTCGCTCTACTTTAATATCCAATCTGTGAACTAGATACCTATTGCCAATAATGTTCAGCAGATTTCCTCCTGGAATACCACAATTGACGCTGGGAATCATAGAATAGGTGAACTTATTGACGTGGCCGTTCGATTCTAAAAGGAGGTGGTATCGTTCACGAAAAGGTTGTCTCTCTGCCTTCTAATTCATACATGAACTTATGGTGCCCGTTGTTACAATGTACTGTAATTTGTACCACTAAATACGATGGTATACTTTCCATCGGATTAGCTTCTCGGAAGGTAAGGTCTTCGGTAAAAAGTATGACTCTACATCAATAGGTATTGTTCAACAGCGATTTCACACTGCACTTTAATATTTATATCTGTAAGTAGGGTGTGTAACGGCATTACCGCACAGCGTATTTACTCCCGGAATACCTGGTTTGACTCCAGGAATCACTGGATATGTGTATCTATTGCCGTAGCATGTCGAATCTAAAAGGTGATGGTACCGTTCTCGATCGGTTTGACACTCGATCTTCGAATTCATTCATGAAATTGAGGTGCCCGTCACTTTAATAAATACCAATTCCTTTCTCTGAGCTCGAACTTCCACTCTCGATGAAGCCGGTGAGTTTCGTGGAAGGTATGGCCTCTTGTAAACCGTTTGACTTTATGCCAATTGGTAACGCTCTCAAACGACATGACGCTCTACCTTACTACCCAAACTGTGAACTAAGGTGGCTATTGCCAAAACTGGTGAGTCCACATACTCGCGGAGTACCTAAGTTGACTCCCCGAGTCACAGGATATGAGAAGCGATTGACTTATCCGATCGTGTTTCACGGATTGTGGTAACGTTCTCGAACTGTTTGACACTCCACCTTCTAATTCATGCATGAGATTAAGTTGCTCGTCACTGAAATGTATACTGGTTCGTATCTCTGAGCACGTTGTTATACTTTCGATACAGCGGGTTAGGTTCTCGAAAGGTAAGGTATTCGGTAAAACGTTTGACTCTAAACCAATTGGTAACGCTTTCAAACCGCTTGACGCTCTTCATTAATATTTAATCCGCGGATGAAGGTATCTATTGCCAATAATTTACAGTGCATATACTTCCGGAATATCTGGCTGAACATTTGAAATAACAGGATAGGTGAATCTATTGACTTAGATGTTCAACTCTCAAGAATGTTGGTATCGTTCTCCAACGGTTTGACGATCGATCGTCTTATTCAGACATGAAATTAAGGTGCCTGACACGAATACGTGTATTAGTTCGTATCTGTGAACACGGTGTTATTCTCTCGAATACAAATGGTCAGTATTTCGGTGTGTTAGGCATTCTGTAAGATGTTTATCCCTATACGAATAGGTAATGTTCTACAACGGCTTCAAGGACTGCTTTAATATTCGCGCCGTGGATTAAGGTGTCTAGCGCGAATACTGTTCAGCCCACATACTCCCGGAATAACTGATTTGGCTCTTGGAATCGCAGGCTGGGTCAAGCTATTGACTTAGCAGTTCGACACACAGAGAAGTTGATAGCAATCATGAACGTTTTGACACTCGATCTTCTAATTCGTACATGGAATTAGTGTGCCCATCTTTAAATTGTATACTAATGTCTTTCGCTGATCACGATGTTATTCTCTCCATAAGGCGGGTTACATCTTCGGACGATAAGGCCATCCGTAAAAGTTTTTCTCTATACCAATGCGTAGAAGCCTTCTACAACGGGTTGACGGTCTGCTTCGATGATCATACCTAGAACTAAAGTGTCAATTTCCAATACTGCAGAGGGCAACTACTCCCGGAATACCTGGTTTGACGCTCGTAATCACTGGATAGGTGAAGCTATTGACATAGGTGTGCTATCAACTAAGCAGGTTGTAACGTTCTGGAATGGTTTGGCACTCGACCCTTTAATTCGTACATGAAATTAATGTGCCCATCAGTAAAGTGTGTACTAATGTCTTTCAGTAAAAAACACAATGTAATACTCTCGATACGGCGGGTTGACTTTACGGATGGTAAGTCTTTCGGTAAAAGGTTTGCATCTCTACCAGTCGTTATCGTTCCACAACGGGTTGACTGACTGCTTTAATATTTATACCGTAATTTAAGTTGTCTACTGCAAATACGTTTCAGTGAATTTTCACCCGGGTACCAGATATGCCTCGGAACCATAGGGTAGGTGAAGCTATTGACTTACCCGTTCGAATATCAAAGAGGGTGGTAACTCTCACCAACGGTTTGACACTCGATCTTCTTATTCATAATGAAGTTATGGTACCCGTTACTAAAACGCTTACTAATTTGATCCTCTGGACATGAAGCTATACCCTCGATACGGTGGGTTAGCTTCTCCGAAGGTTGGACTATCGGTAAAATGTTAGATGCTATATCAATAGGGATCGTTGTCCAACGGGTTGACGTTCTGCTTTAATATTCAAACCATGAATTATCGAGTCTGTTGCCAATACTTTGAAGCGAATTTGCTCCAGGTAAACGTGGTTTGACTATCGCAATCACAGTGTATTTGCAGCTTTTAACTTAGCCGGCCGAGTTTCAATGAACGTTGTTACGTACTCGAAAGGTTTGACTTTCGGGCGTCTAATTCATGCATGAAATTTTGGAGCTAGTCTCCAAAATGTATACTTATGAGTTCTTCTGAACAGGAAGTTAAACACCCGATACAGAGGCTGAGGTTCTCCGAAGGTAAGGCTTTCGGTAAAACGTTTGACTCTACCCCAATGGGCCATGGTCTACAAGGGTTTGACGGCCTGCTTTAATATTCATAGCGCGACTTAAGGTGTCTATTGCCAATATTTTTCAGCGGACATTCTCCCGAAATACCAGGCTTGACTCTCGGAATCCCGGGAAAGCAATATACACATCCGTCCGACACTCAGAGAGGGTGTTAACGTTCTAGAACGGTTGGACCCTTGACATTCATATTCATAACGATATTAAGAACCTCGTCACTGAAATGTTTACTAATTTGATCCCATGAAAACGAAGTTACACTCTCGATGAAGCGAGTGAGGTTCGCGGAAGGTGTGACCTTCGGTAAAACGTTTGACTTCGTTACAATTGGTAACGATCACAAACGGATCTGCGCTCAATTTTAATATTGCAACCATGAATTAAGGAGCATATTGCCAATGCTTCTCTGCGGATTTACTCTCGGAGAACCTGCTTTGACTCTCGCAATCGCAGGATGCGTGAAACTGATGTCTTGGCCGTTCGTCTCTCACAGAAGTTGGCAAAGTTATCGAACGGTTGGACCCTCGATCTTGTAATTCATGCATGGATTTAAGGTGCACGTCACGGAATGGAAAACTAACTTCTTTCTCAGAATAAGATGTTATACTCTCGGAAAGGCGAGTTGGCTTCTCCGAAGGTAAAGCCATCGGTCATGTGTTTTACTTTATACCAATTGGCAATGTTCTCATGTAGTCTGAAACTCTACTTTACAATTTAAACCGTGAACAAGAGGTGGCAAGGTACACGAACGGTTTGACCACAAATCTTCTAATTCATACAGGTAGATAAGGTCGCCGTCACTGAAATGAATACTAATTCCTTTTTCTAATCACGAATTAATGCTCTCGATTAGGTCCTTGGATGGATAGGACTTCGGTAAAACGATTTTCTTTATGCAAAGTGGTAAGGCTCTCAACAGTTTGACGCCCTACTTTAATATTCAATCCGTGTAAGTAATATGTCTATTGTCAATACTGTTCAGCGGATTTACGCCCGCAATACCTGGTATGAAGCTCGGAATTACAGGGCAGGAGAAGCTATTGACCTAGCCGTTCTAGTCTAAAAGCAGATTGTAACGTTCTCGATCCGTTTCACCAGCGATCATCTAATGCATACATGAAGGGCATGGCTTTCGATTTCGCTATTCATTCATGAAAATAAGATGTCCGTCTGCTATAGTGTCCATTAATTGTTACCCGTGAACCTCAAGCAAGACACTCCACACGGCGGGTTAGGCTTCCCGAAAGGTATGGTTTTCGGTAAGAAGACTTGATTTATACGAATCACTTATGTTGTCCAAATGTTTGTCTCTCAACTTTAAAATTGCCACCGTGGATTATGGTGTCAACTGCCAATACTCTTCAGCGGATTTACTTCCGGAGTACCAGGTTTTACTACCGGAATCACATAACAGGTGAATCTATTGACCCAGCCGTTCGACTCCCAACGCCGGTGGTATCGTTCGGGAACTGTTTGACACTCGATATTCTAATTCATACGTGAAATTAAGGTGCCCGTTACTGAAATGAGTACTAATTTCTTTCTCTGAACACGAAGTTATAATCTCGATGCAGCGGTTCAGCTTCTCGGAAGCTACTGCCATCGGTAAATCGTTTGACTTTGTACCAAATGATAACGTCCTCAAACGGATTGACGCTCAATTTCAATATTCAAACCGCGAATTAAAGTGTCCATTGCCCACACTGTTCCGCGGATTTACTCCATGAGTACCTGGTTTGACACTCCGTATCACAGGATAGGTGAAGCTATGGGCTTTGCTCTGTCTACCTCTCATGAAAGGTGGTAACGTTCTCGATCGGTATGATCCTCGATCTTCTAATTCATGGATGAAGTCAAGGTTCCCGTCACTGAAATGAATACTATTTTCTTTCTCTGAACTCGAAGTTTTACTCTCGATACTGTGGGTTAACTCCTTGGGCCGTCTGACATTCGGTAAAATGGATGAAACTATAGCAGTTCGTAACGTTGTCACAGGGTGAGACGCTCCATTTTCGTATTCACACCGCGAATTAAGGAATTAATTGCCAATAATCTTCAGCAGATTTACTCTCGGATCACCTGGTTTGACACACGGAACCTCAGGGTAGGTGGATGTATGCGTTCGACTCTCACAGAGGGTAGTAACATTCTCGAACGATATGACTACCGATTTTCTATTTCATACATGAAATTACCATGACTGCAACAAAAGTATATTCTAATTTGTGTCTCTGATCACGAAGTAATACTGTCGATACAGTGGGCTATATACCTGGAGGGTAACGCCGTCTGTAAAGCTTATGACTTCATACCATTTAGTTACGTTCACCAAGGCATGGACTCTGTACCTTAATATTCAGACCGTGAATAATTCCGTTCAGCAGATATACTCCTGCTATACCTAGTGTGACTCTCGGAACCACAGCATAGAAGAAGCTGTATACTTAGCCGTTCGACACTCAAAGAATCAGGAATCGTTCTCGAACGGTTTGACTGTCGATTTTTCAATTCCTTCATGAAAATGAGGCGTCCGCCTGCTGAAATTTCTACTAACCTGTTTCTGTGTATACCGAGTATTGCACTCCGTACAGCGGGTTGGTCTTCACGGAATGTAAGGCCTTCGGTTAAAAGTTTCAGCCTATAATAATAGGTAACGTCTTTATTGGTTTGATACCTCACTTGAATATTCATACCGAGAATTCAGCTGTCCCTGGCCAACACTGTGCAGCGGGTTTAGACGCGGACTACCTGGTCTAACTCGTCGAATCGCAGGATATGTGAAGCTATTGACTTAGCTGTACGATACTCAAAATTGGGTGTAACGATTTCGACCGGTTTGACACCCGCTCATCTAATTCATACACGAAATTAGAATGTTCGTCAATAAAATGTATACTAATTTGTTTCTTTGAACACGAAGATAAACTCTTGATACTGCGGGCTATGTTCTCGGGAGGTAGGGCGTTTCGTAAAAAGTTTGACTCAATACCAATTGGTGATGTTCACCGACGGTTTGATTCCTACTTTAATTTTCATACAGTGAATGAAAGTGTTCTTTTCAGCGAACTGACTCCCGGAATACCTTTCCTGACCTTCTGAATCTCAGGACAGTGGTATTCGGTGAAAAGTATGGCTTGATACCAATTCCAAATGTTCTCCGACGGCCTGACACTCTACATGATTATTCAAACCGCGAAGAAATGTGTCCAGTGCCAGAACTGTTCAGCGGATTTATTCCCGGATTACCAGGTTTAACTCTAGAAATCGCAGGATTGGTAAAGTTCTTGACTTAGCTGTGCGACTCTCAGTTAAGGTTGTAAAGTTCCGGAACAATTTGCCTCTCGACCTTCTAATTCAGGCATGAACTTAAGGTGCCTGTCACACAAATCCATATTATTTTGTATCTCTGAACACCAAGTCATTCACCCGATACAGCGGGTTAAGTTCTCGGAATGTAAGGCCATCGCTAAATAGTTTGACGCTATACGAATAGTATCGTTCTAGAACGGTGTTACGCCCAACCTTAACATTGAAACCCTGATTTCGGTGAGCATTACCAATGCTTTTCAGCGGATTTACTCCTGATGTACTTGGTCTGACAATCGGAGTCACGGGATATATGTAGCTATTGACAAAGTTGTGAGGCATTCATAGATGGTGATAACGGCCTTCGAACGATCTGACCATCAACCTTCTAATTCACACATGAAATCAACGTACCCGTCATCAATATGTATAGTAATTTGTTCCTCTGAACACCATGTTAAACTCTCGATAGAGCGGCGTAGACATATTCGGAGGGTATAGTCTACAGTGTGGCGTTTGACTTTATACCAACTGATATCAACCGCAAATGGATTAACACCTTAATATGAAAACCGTGAATTAAGGTGTCTAATGCCAATACTGTTCTGCGGATTTACGCTCGGTGTACCTGCTTTGACTCTCGGAATCAGAGGATAGGTGATGCTATCAACTAAGGCTTTGGGCTCTCAAAAATGTTTGTATCGTACTCAACTTGTGTGACACTCGATCTTCTAATTCTTACATGCAAATAAGGGGCCTGCCACTAAATGTTAGATTAATTTGATTCGCTGAACACGTTTATATACCCTTGATACAGCGGATTAGGTTCTCGGAAGGTAAGGCCTTCCGTAAAGTATTTAACTCAATGCAAAATGGTAATGATCTGCGACGGTTTGACTCTCCACTTTAGTACTCATACCGTGAATTAAGGTGTCGACTGCCGTCACAGAACAGAGGACTGACTCCCGGAATACCGTGTTTGGCCGTCGGAATCAAAGGATAGGTGCAGCTATTTATTATACTGATCAACTCTCGAACAGGGTGGTAATGATCTCGAACGATTAGACTCTTGACCTAATGAATCATTCATGAAATTAGCGTGCCCCTCTCTAAAATGTCTACAACTTTGTTTCCATGAACACTAAGCAGGGCAATCCCAACAGCGGGGTGGGATTCTCGGATGGTACGGCCTTCGGTAATAAGTGGCACTCTATACGAATATGTAACGTTCGACCATAGTTTGAGGCTCTATTTTAATGCAGAAACCGTGAACTAAGATGTCCATTACCAATACTGTACTGTGCATTATTCCCAAAATACCTGGTGCGGCTCTCGGAATCACAGGATAGGTGATGCTATTGTAAGAGATGTGCGATTCTCAATGAAGGTGGTAACACTCTGGAACGGTTGCCTCTCGATCTTCTCTGTCATGCATGAAATCAAGGCGCCCGTGACTACAATGTATTGTAACTTGTTTCCGTTTTCACTAATCTTCACACTCGCTTTAGCGTATTAGGTTCCCAGACGGGAAGGTAATTTGTAAAACGCTTAACTTCATACCAACTATCAAAATTCTCAAACGGTTTCACGCTATAGTTTACCATTCAAACCATGAATTATATTGCCAAAACTGTTCAGCGGATATACTCCCAGAATGCCTGTGTCTGAATATCGGGATCTCCATATAGGTGAAGCTATGCACTTGGCCGTTCATCTCTCGCAGAAGGTGGTAACGTTCTCGATCGGTTTGGCCGTCGATTTTCTAATTCATACATGATATTATGGTGCCCGTGACTAAAATGGCTACTAATTCGCTTCTCCGAACAGGAAGTTATACTCTCGATGCAAAAGGTTTCTCGACGCTAAGGCATCCGGTAAAAGGAATGAATTTATAAGAATTGGTCACGTACGCATATGGTTTTGTGTTCTACTTTAAAATCAAACCGTGACATAAGGTGTTTAGTGCCAATACAGTTCAGCGGATTTACTCCCGGTATACCTGGATTGTCTATCGGAATTGTAGGATATCTGAAGCTATTGGCTTGGCACTTTCACTCTCAATAAATTTGGTAACGCTATCCAAAGGTTTGACTCTCGATTTAGCTATTCGTTCAAGAAAATAAGACGGCCGTTTGCTGAAATGTCATCCAACTACTTTCCGTGAGCACTATGCAAAACATTCCCTACAGTATGCTAGACTTCTCGGAAGGAAAGGCCTTCTGTACAAAATTTGACATTATACGACTAGGTATCAGTCTACAGCGGTTTGACGATCTACTTTAACATTCAAACCGTGAATAAATGTGTCCATTTTAAAACTGTTCTGCGGATTTACTCCAATAATACCTCATTTGCCTCTTGCAATCTTGGAATAGGGGGGAAGCTATTGAGTCATGTGCGCGTACCTTAGTGAAGGTGGTATCGCTCTCGAACGGTTAATCCCATATTTTCTAATTCATACATGTAATTTACGTTCCTGTCAGTAAAGTGCATAACAATTTGTTTATCTGAAACGAAGATAGTCTCTCGATACAGCGGGTTATATCCTCGGTATGGACTGCCCTCGGTGAAAAGTTAGACTCTATACCAATACGTAACTTTGTGCAGCTGTGTGACTCTGCACTTTAGCATTTACACCGCGAAGTAGGGTTTTCAGTGCCGATAAGGTACAGCGTATTCAGACCCGAAATACCTTGTTTGAATCACGGAATCATAGAATAGGTGAAGGTATTGACCTAGCCGTTCGAATCTCATAGAAGGAGGTAACATTCCCGCACGGTTTGACCCTCGATATTCGTAAACATATATGAAAATTAGGTGTCCATCTACTAATATGCCTACTAATTTTATCACGCGAAATATAGGAATAAAATCGCAACAGAGTGTGGGTTCGCGAAAGGTAAGACCCTCGGTAGAAAGTTTTATCCTATACGAATAGGGAACATTCTACAACGGTTTCACGCTCGACCGTAATATTCAAAACATGAATTAAGGTGTCTATTGCTAATACTTTGCACCCGATTTGCGCCCAGAATACCTGGCTTGACACTCGAGATCAACCGATAGGTGAGACTACTGACTTTGCCGTTCGAATCCCGA
>NW_027470109.1:0-44921 GCF_051020765.1 Lasioglossum baleicum | reverse complement strand
TATGCTGCCAGATATCATTTCTGCAAACGACGAGGCGTGTAGTAAGATACGTCTAACGTCAATATTTGCTTCAGTATAGTTATTATTTTCTCGCAATCGAAGATTGGTACGATGAAGATTACCAGATTTTTTCGTATAATCATTTCAAGAATACCAGACGAGGATGGAACCTTTGGGAAATTGCGAAACGGGGGGGGCATGTGGCACGGGATGAAATGTAATTCCATGGGTTGGCTATTAAAAATCTACTATGAAGAATCTAAAACAACACCCGAGTAATTAAATGATGGCCCATATCAATCTTTCAATTACAAAAATTTCGTGCGATGTCGAAGCATACTTGACTGTAGTGTATGATACATGGAATATGCAAATGAGTTGAGACACGGTGGATACCAGTTTCTTTACAAATGGAACTTCATCCCCTCATTTTTCGTAAACTATGAAATTTTAAATACTTACACAAATAATTAATACATTTTCGACGTATACACGCCGATTTGTGGACGCCGCATACAGTTTCGTGGCAAACATTTCTGTATCCTAGGAAAATTATAGTCAACGTTATCGAAGAGGAGCGTGATACATTTGTACTGACCGAACATGTATTATTACGGTTGACTCCGGAATTCTGACACGAAGTATTAACGTTACAAACTTTTCGCGTCTGCTCGTTGAATCTGTTGTGGGATGCTTTACCACTATTAGCAGACCGCAACACAAATAGACGGAGACAGGGATAATTTCGCTTTAGCAAGTAGGTCAATTGACAAACACATGTTCGTATATCGGCCGTTTATCAGGAAAATATCCATTACACATAAACATCATAATAAGACTCTGATCGATCAAGGTTATTAAACGTGGTCATAAACCATAAACTCATAAACCATGTCCCACGTTGCCCCGTACGTGGGGGGATGACGTGGCACTCGCAATTTGTGCCTAGCCTCTAATGTACCAGACGGTAGCCTTCTAGAGGCTAGTCTGTGTTGCGAATTCTGCGTAGCTCATGGCTTGGCATCGCTTTTCAAGTATGAGCTAATTTCATTAACACCAAATTTACTAAATCAAATCTATTCCGAAAAATATTGAAATACGCCTTTGACAAACAATGCCAATTACCTGGTCCCACCACTTGGAGGTGGCAACGCAAACAAGACCCGAACCTAAGGAAAATAGAAAAATATAATACAAAGCATGATACAAAACGTAGCAAAATATATATTGAAATATAAATCAGAAATTTGCTTTCAATGTAATTTACGAAATGTGAATTATAATATGTAGTAAATATAAATGATACGATCACAAATTGTTACATTTTTGATATATAATAATATGTAACTGTTCCAATACGACACGCGCGCTGCCTCTTTTTGCTGATTATGTGTCGTAAAAATAGTGGAAGAGGTCAGACGAGCTGTCCTTTATTATTGAGCCATGGCGCTTAAAGTGTCGCTAAACTCGTGGAATATGGACTCCAGCTGCCATTTATTATTGCCACATGAAATGAGAAACAAATCCATTAATACAATACGCGAGCTGCCTCTTACGACGCAATAAGCCTCATAACAATAGCATTGTATTTTTCGTAATTGTGTTATTTTTAATGTTATATCAACGGGCGATAAAGTTCTGATTCCTGAACGCGATATATCGAATTTCAGAGTAATGAAGCAACGTAGGAAACATAGTGACAAAAATAGGATTCGAAATGTTTTCGACATAGGCTCTAATACGCGATGGACAGAAAAGTCCAAGTCTGATCCAACGAATAAGTCACATAGATAAATGTTTATATGTATATGACATGAGTGCTGTTTTACACTAGTACATTAGCACTACTAGGCGGTATGCAAATTACGAAAGTTATATGATACAAGCAGTACAAACCGCGCTGCTTCCGGATATTGGTCCCACGACGTGATGGGTATCCAGAGCAATCGTAAGTATGCGACATATCGATCGTTGGCCTCTTCTTCGTATCAAAGCAGGTCTGAGTTGGTCCTGGCGTGGGCGTCAAGCAGTCCTCCTCTTGGCGTATTTTCTTCTTTCCCAATACTTTCACAGCGCACCCGCGATGCCGCGTACCCTACTTACTTCAACCGGTACCGAGTAAAAAAATGACGCTTACAATCTTTCGAACGTGAACGATTTAGTAATGGTGTAGTTATAATTTAATATAATAGTTAGAAAAATATTTGGTGTCCACTAACCCGAGGGATATTAAAGTCATAAGACCTAAACTATTTATTCCGGTAGTATAGAAATAATCACGATTAACAGTAGAATGAATTATTAAAAGAATGGTTGTGACATTAAAAGCAAATAAATAAAATAAATTTTGAAGTGCTAAACATAAATAATTAAATTAAAAATATTCTTAAATGTGATTAATAGTAAAAATAACTTTAAAACTGTTTAAAGTGGATAAGAAATAAATAAATTAAGAAAAATTATTAAAATGGTACAACAAATAAGTAAATTCAAATCATGAATAAATGTAATTAATAAATAAAATGATTAAAAATTAGTTAAAAGTGAATAAGAAATAAATAAATATAAAACATTATTAAATGTGATTAATAAATAAAATAATTAACAAAGAGTTAAATGTGGATAAGGAAAATATAAATTTTAAGAAATATTTAAAGTCAGTAATATGTAAGTGAATTTATATGACTAATAAAGGTGAGTAATAAGAAAGGTATTTAACAAATTGTTAAATAGGAATGAGAAATAAGTAGATTTAAAGGATAATTAAATGATAATAGTAAATAAACTAATCAAAAAGTTGTTAGAAGTGAATAATAAATACGTAAATTAGAAAATTACTAAAATCGAAAGATAAATAATTTAGTTAAATAAATCTTTAAAATTGAAAACGGAATAATTTGTGGTAAATAAATCATTAAGGAATCACAATTGCTGCATAAATTAAGTAATTGCAGGTCGAATGTAGAGAAATAAATTGAATGAAGTAATTAGAGACGAAAAATAATTATCTGAGTTAATTTCGGTAATTTAAGTGTGGATGTACGCGCTGCGACATCCGGGGGAACAATAACGTGGCTTTGCCGGGTGTATCTACCCGGAACCGAAGGTACCCCGGTGGGGGGGGGGGGCAATAAACCTGAATACCGCGAGCTTCACCGATTTTTCAAAGCCTCTAGAACTGTTCACAGTAATTAGTAAACAGTTTATTACTGAATATGTGCTTCTGGACATTTAGAATAACAATATAGACAGTAACAGACATATTATATTTATTTCACGTAACAATGGATTGTAACTTACAGATATTTAAACCAACTCTCTAAAGTTAAAAAATGGGAATGGTGGCAGAAAATGGTATTCACTAGAAGGACCCTATATGTCTCATACCCACCAACCATCGTAAATTAAGTTCAAATTCCCGTTCTTAAGAAATGTTACCGATTAATTAACATACATACATATATATTATACGCTTTATATATATGATTCGTACATTTTTATTACAACATTCATAAAATTTCTTATAAGTATAATTAATGATGGAGTTCATAATTCTCGTGCATTTAATTTTGTAAATATAACAAATAATATAAAATGTCGAATTACAGGATAAATATAGCATTGGTTGATTACTTTTTGTTACGCCAAAAAAGTCTCCCCTACTGTCACGAATTCGACATAGAATAGGAATGCAAACAAGAAAACAAACGGAATAAGTCGAATACCGTGAATTTCGAATTGTTAGTAAGTGCACAAGCATCGACTTACTTACCCGAACCAGTTTCAAGGCAATAACGATTTTCCATTGTTCCAAATTCTGCTGTTGTGCAGAACGAAGAGGCAATTTCTCGAAAAGGCAAATCATCAAACAAATACTTTCCAAGCATGGAATGTACGGTTTCTGTGGGTTGCAACGGTAATGAACCAACTACCCTTGTTAGCCTTCGATAGAAACGAGATATGAACTATGATGGATGTTATTTTAATTGATATACTTATACAAATTATGTTTAATGTTTGAACAACCTAAATTACAAGACGATCCACATCAATCTATTCACCCAAATTAAGCGGATGAGAATTTACAACCTTATTATCGCTCCCAGTTAGCTCGCATCACATGCGATATGCACATTTGATAAAAATTTTGCCATTGCAATAGACGAGCTGTTGGATTTATTGGTTATATTAAAATCCAGACATAGATACGATTAAAAATGGAAAATTGGTAAAAGATCTGATTTTGCCGTCGCAATATAAACACTGCAAACGCCGATGCGATTAGAATTTACATAAATGTACAAATTGCTGAGTTTAATATCAACAAGGAATTAAAATTTTCCACACCAAATTGCCCGAGTCGCGGATTTACAATAGAAATAAAGATATTAATCAATCATTAGCTATTAATGGCGTAGCTTATTCCCGCGATCGAGAATGAAAAAGACTACGAGGCTACGTGACTTTATAATGAAAGTGAAAGAATTAATAACTTATCCACTATTAGAACGGAAAAGTAAGAACCGACTTTCGGCGGATCGATGGCTATACAGGGAACGTGTTGAAGAGGTTCGGGTCACTTGTCGGTTCGACCTACTAGGGAGAACATAATTTTCTTCGTCCATGGATGGTTAGGTGTCCGAAGCGTGGATGCGAGTGTCTACGCCACTTACGTACTGCTCCATAAAAAATTTATTTAACAATTTTTTCTCTTGACGTCCAATATTATCGTTTTCAGCGTCCAATAATTTTTTCTCTTCCCAGCTTCCATTCTGTCGTCTCTATTCATTGTCTCTTGAGATTTCGAATGTCTCGTATAATATTAGCGACTGTCCCCGAACGAATTGCACGTAATCTTGAAAATTCGTTACGATACCAAAATTCGCGGAACATATAGTCGCGTTCCATGTTGGACTTACGACGGATTTCCTAATCCTGCTATCTTCTCTCGCATTCCAACATTTAAATGCAGTAGCTGATTCTTCATGCTCTTGGCAAACTCCAAATAACAGAGCACGCCACCATATACAAGCTGTTAACCGCGAGGGTTATCAAAACGAAACTATTCCAATGAAATCGCGCGGGGAAATATGGTGGAAACATCAGTCGGATGATTTCTCGAAACGGGTTGGCCCCGGAGAGTTTTGCCCTTGAAAATATCAATAACGAAAGAAGCGATGGGTATCCATCTAACGCGCACAATAGCAGGAATTTTTCGAAGAGCCAAGTAAGCGAAAGCTGTTTGTATATTTTCGGTATCGGGGCGTTTGAATGCAATCGGATCGGTTACATGTCCGGAGCAAGCAGGGACGCAACGAGCGTCTTGCGGGGGAACATGACGGGGCGAAATTTGTAAGCGAATGGAATTTGACGAAACGGATTGTTTCGCTTAATGCCTGGTCTGGTTTTCGGCGGTCGACGTAGCAGCGACATTTTTCCGCTCGGCGTTTATTTCTCCACTATAGCCGTAGATAATTCTTTGCCGCGAGTTCGGTTTTATCGATACCGCGATCGTGAGCAAAGTTACATCCGTTCGCGAATAAAATTACGCAGTGTTCAGCGCCTGATACTGATGGCTCGTTTCCTGCCCAAATTATATTACCCGACTGGCGGATCCACCGAATTTCCAGCCTTTCCCGTTTTATCGTCCCTCACGGATAAGCCGCTGTTACCACCTTGTTCCCATCAGCCGTGTTTCATTACCGGCGGATATCTTTTTACACAACCTCCATGCATTTCCGACACAACGAGATGCTGTAAACAAACCTTGCTCGGATATTGCATAGAAATATGTCGACCATCTCGGTACGAGCAGATGTTGCACGGTGATAGCGTTACAACAGCCAAAATGCAACCATCATATCACTGGAAACCGCCCAGACAACAATCGTAGCTAAATTAGCCAAAAATCAGCCATCGCATTAGCAGAAACCGCTCAGATATCAACCGCAGAAAAATCAGCCAAAACCGGACATCACATCACCAGAAACCGTCTACTCAACCAGAAAATTACAATATAAATACTGAGCACAAACGAATAAGTCAGTGCTACGTTACGCATCAAACTGGATGTTTCAACATTCGTATACCTATCCTCAAGACCTACGTTAAATATTTAAAACTATTCAATATCTGTTTTACACTTATTTTACGGAATAAGTAATAATACATGAAATCTAGTTTCTTCTAGACAGGGTCTCTTCCACCAAGGTTGAAAATCCGCCCGATTGTATTTTATTTCGATACTTGGCACGTATTTCCCCCTGACAATAGAATTGAAATGCCAACAGAAAGCCAATCTGACTATACGAAAATTCTATCTTCATCCTTCTAATTTTCTATTCTCGATATTCGATCCTTATATAAGGTTTTTTAGCGATAGAGCTACGAATAGATTGCGAATCTTCGGATAGGTATTATTCCACAAGAATCTGGAATGTTCGATCTTATTTTAAATGTTAGGGAAATGAATCCAGAACTTATCAGTGCCTATTCGGAGTTACGAGTAATCGAAACTGGTTTTGCCTGTATATGCACATTTAGGCTCCGTATATGTGTATCACGGTAATGTTGGAATATTGAAGATCGAGGGGCAATATCGTGTCAAAGGAAGCTGAAAGCCAAGGGGGAAACTTGAACACAACAGCAAGCAAGGCATCGTACCCAGGACACACAAATGGGTAGAGAAATGGTGTCTCTAATCAGAAAAACAATTCTGCACGTTTGATCAATCAAAAGTCTTAAACCGAGGGTGAAATTTCTAATGATATCTTCCGAAAAGTGGCTCACGAGCTAGTCTGTTAGTTTGTTAGTCTGGCAGAGGGGATTCATGGCTATTCGTTGAAAGCAACGCGTGAATCGACATACCCTGCCATTGTTGGAACAGCATTCCCAGAGCCCTTGTCCCTCCGATCGGTTCGCCATGAGCACCTGTTCGGACGAGACATCATGGCAGTCGATATTCGAGAGATAAACACTCGCGACCAGTGCAATGGGTTTTCTGTCATGTCCCTAAAATTGGACGCCGAATCCTCGTCGCTCATCCATTTATGGTCGCGGACTATTCGTCGCTCGATAGACATATCCCATCGCCCCCCTCCCATGGTATGGGCCACCGTCGAAAATGGGATTTATTACAATACGCACGCAGCGAATATTATTGTGCGGACTCCTTTTAGCATTTCGAAGGCGAGGAATTAACGCGGAAACATAATCCTCGACGATTTGTCAGTGCGTTCCATTCCGCTCGACAAATCACTTTCCATCGATCCCTTCATCGCATTCGAGTTCTGTATAAGTAATGTTATTGCGAGTAATTAAGAGGGGGAATTCGACTGGCATACCGGTCGATGGCTGCAAATTGGAATCTCGAAATTCGCGTCAAACTTCTGAATATTTGTTTTTCACCTCGCCCGTGCGAGCAAGTAATGCGCGCTAATATTTTGTCCTTGATCAATGGCGAAAATTATCTTTTGCAATTCCGCTCTATTCTTCGATACAAATGACGGAATGGTAAGCTGAATCAATGACGCATGGAAGAATTAGAGGAGAGTATTAAAAAACTCGTATCCTTGGAGTCGACTGTAAACGACATATTCTTCACCAATCTTCATATACATATACGCCCGAGAATAAAACATTTTGACCTCACTCAGTCAAGGAATAATAACGAAGTAGTGAGAAATATATGACAATATGCTAATCCCAGCAAAATAAGGAGATCAGCAGAAAAGTTATAGAAACGAGGAGATACATGATAATAAATAATTAGAATTTAAACTCGACATTGATAATGTACCATCGATATTTTGCTTCTATATGGTTGGACGCGATTCCGCTCAAGGCATCTTTCAACTTTGATTTGGTTCGCGGTATCGTAATAAACGGTGCGTCAATTCTGGCTGCCCTTTAACCGGTAACAAACCGATTATCGCGCGATCTGTCTTGCCTTGTTTCGTATTCCGCTTGTTCACTTGAACCAAGTGTTCCGATGTATTTGGATTCGAGGGTTAGTGGAGCAGTACGCCGTGTGTTTGCTGGAATGAATACGTACATCCTTGATTATGACTTGAAAAATTCGTTCGGATAATCTGCATGTCAAAGCATACCTCGCGATGTGTTGAGCGTAAATTTGGCCGGATTGATGCCGAGAGTCGGAATAACACGCTTGCATATATATCGCCGAATATGTGGATTATAGTATTTCCGTTTTATCCTTATATTACAGCAGCTCATCCGTCGGAAACATGGTGGCAACCGCCGCGGAGCGTGTGTGGCGAAATGCTCTTAGGTAGCAGAAACTTGCGCCATTAAAACTACTTTACCGGGATATAAAGCTGGATCGAGCATATTATGCTTTTAGACACAGTCCAATCCTTTGGTTATGTTGGACGGACCAGTGATTATGGCGCGTTGCGTAGCGGTTGTGCGAGGGATCGCCGAATAAAATGTGTCCCGCGACTCGCTTCGGCGACGCAGCCGAGCGGGAAACGAGCGGTATGCGTGGTTTGTAAGCGACGTAGGCAGCCCGAGATATGCGGGAAACGCGTTCCCGGGGAAGATTTACGACTCATGAGACAGATGCGCGTGGAAAGTGCCATGTCGCAAAACTACACGGAGATGTACACTTAGAAATTACGTTCTCCTTGTCGGCCGATGAAGTTATGGCAACTCGGATACACCTATGCATCACGGCGAAGTTTTACCAGGCGGTTCGTCGTACGTTCGGACTTGGCGTCGATGAATTATGTTCCAGACTGTGTGTTCCTTGCCGGTCTGCACCCAGTCCTCTTGCGGATCGTTCCGTCGCCAAAGATGCGACGCCTGGCATCGAGTGAACGGAACGTTAGCGGTTCCCCATATCTTCCCCCGCGATATTACTTCTCAAGGCTTCGAGAATACGCGGCAATTTGCTACACGATCCGCGAAGGAATAGGCCATTTACGAGACACCGCCGTTTACAGCGCAGATTAAGTACATGGTACAGCTCCGCGAGTCGGGCCCGGTATTACTATATCCCGGGATGAAGGTCATAGCTATACTTTGCCTGTATCGCTTATATTCTCGGGGTTATCTCATGGACGATCGTATAGCTTGTTGAAGGAAGAACATCGATGTAGTGCACTAAACGATCCTGTCGCCATATAACCAGCTATATTATATTTTCATCACCAAATTCCCTAGTCTAACTGGCGACGGGGTAGTCAGGCATGGTCACCACGGACTTTCGGTAACCTCCGCGACGATCACGTAGTCCGAGCTCCGCTACGGTATACTTTCTTGTCCGGTACTATTCATTCTCGTGTCTTTAACGGCACCGCGCGATCACTACGCGACGCCTTCCCTTTCGACCCCGGCCTCGGAGATAGTCGGGCAGCCGTTCATCATGGCGGCTGGCTATCGTAGGTCCGAGACTGTCCCGCAATTTCTTCCACCATGAACCAACAATCCGGGTTGTTTCCCAGCTGGCGTAGCGGCGGACTCACTACGCGCTCGCCGCCGCATTCTTCCCAAGCGAATAGGGGCCACTTCCGCTCTTACCCATTCCGTGTCCTCCTTGTGTAGAATCACTTGCCCGCAAAGTGCGGCCATCCTGCGTCATGACATTTTCTCCTTCACCGTCCATGTGATAATGGCGGAAAGCGACGAACTCGACGGCAACACGATGCCACCCGTGTGTACGACCACCGCCGACAAGGAACGGACACTCCTGAGAGCTTCAAAGGTGGATCGTTCTCGCCAGAATTCGTACTGCTTGTCATCCAAGTCCGGGCCCATACCCCGTAGGTGCTTCTTCAAACGGATCGCCATTACACGCTCTAAGAGCTTCCTAGCCTCGCTGAATTGGCAGGTGCGCCGGTACGCCTTGGGGGAGTCGGGGGTCTTACCCTGCTTCTTGAACAGAACAACACATACCAGCATCCACATTATGGGAAACGTACCTTTCTGCAGGCTTTCGTTCAGCTGCTACTTCGTTCTTTCACATAGTCCACCCTGGGCGAGCGCCAACGTACGGCCCGGAATACCATCCGGTCCCGGTGCGGGCTCCTTCTCCACGAGTTTACATGCCAGCAGCTCTAGTTCCTCCCTGCTGACCCTGAAGTCCTGTCTATCGACTGGTCCATCGATGCCACCCCCCACCATCGGCGTCGACGACTCGCCGTACGAAAGCGGAATCCGTGCTCTCTGACAGCGGAGCGACCTAGACCCTCAGCTTCCCTAGTACGATCCGGTAAGGTTTGCGTTTGGAACGCCCCACCAGTACTGCGACGTCTTCGGCTTTGCTGCGACCCGTGGCATGGTAATGTCGCACGCTGCCACCATGACATCGTGATGCCATTTGGCGCCATCCTGGGGATCGAGGCCGTCAAGCGGTCCGGACGGCTATAACTGCACATGTGCCGCGGCTAATAGGGCGTCCACTTCGCGTCGTCTAATCTGCCATCGAGTCGCTGCTGACCTTCCTGTTTATGTTTAGTTCCTATAGGGGCTCCAGTGCACGTTGTCCTTATCTTCCTGTGTCTGGCACAGAACAATCCATGGTAATGAAGATGGGGAAGTTCAGGGTTTCTACCGGTTAGGCCACTCTCCAACGCTTCACACGTTGCAAGGGAAGATTAGGACAAGTCCACGATGGTCTTGCCCGTCGGCCACGCGCATGTATTGGTAGAGCTCCTGTCCGGCTGCGCAGTCGAGCAACGCCTCGCCCCTCGCGTACGCCCTCGGAGAGCCCCGTGCCGATGTGCGGGTTTTATTGTCACCGAGGGTGAGTACCGACTGGGATAGATGCGACGACAACGCTATCTTACTCCCATCCATCTGCCGTTCGTACATACGACGAGGAGGCCCCAGAACACCAGGACATGTCTCTCCACTCGTTGTAGCAGTGTGGCTAAGGGGTTCCGGGGTTGCCCACCACACCGCCACGACCATACCGTGAAGATCCTCGAAGCAATTGTAATGGCCGGTACACTGTACGGCTAGCCTACCACAGCCATGGCGATGTCCAACTACGCGTGGGACTATGCTAGAAGATTCTGTAACGCTCTGTTATGGTTGATATTGGCCTGGAGGATGTTGCATTCTAAACACAGTCCATGGTCCCTCCAGGACCCGCGGCCGCTCTGGACGTTCTTGGAGTCTATCCGAATCCTGCTGGCATCGCTGTTGTACTCATAGTCTTCTTCGGCGTGGGAGGAGATCAGGCCTTACTGTTGTTTGACCGGCCTCCAGGCCATGGGCAGCACAGACCAGGCATTTGTGTGCCGGTGCGAGGTACCCATCCACTTCATGACCCTGTCTCCCCATTTGAAGCAGGACGCTCCTCTATCTGTGCTGGTCTGCCATCGTACCCTGGCGTGCCAACCCTCTATGCACTTGAAGCCTCTACAGCCGGTGAGCCTTCAGCGCTTGTACCCGGGCCGTTACCCAGCCCACTCGCATCCTGTGGCTGTCCAGGATGTTGCGGGCGGCAGCGAGGGGGCTGCTGACCCAGATCGTCCCTAGACCGGTCGGGGATGTGCGGATTTCCCAACATCTAATCTTGGAGGGGCTGCTGGCACGTTTCGTCGCCAGTGCCTTCACGACGTTCTGTGTGGCCTCCATGTCATCTGGACCCGAAACCAGTTGCTTAGCCGTATAAGCTGGCAGGGTCATTATGACGTCCAAGTCTAGCAGGGCCGTCCAAGTTGTGCCTGCTAGACGTTGGGCCGTCCTCTCGGCCTTTAGGCTTCCCAACTCAAGTATCAGTTCCCCGGTGACGGCTCTTCCTGGCTTCACCCCTACAATCTACAGGTCCAGCGGATTGATTTTTCTACTTGCGGTTGCCGTAACCTTCGCATACCCCACTTCGTACGGGATAATCAGTGTAAGGGTTATCGTCACTCGTGCAGGAGCCTTCTGCACCTTTACCTTGCGCTGCGGATGCTTCGCACCTGCCGCGCGGACGTCTTATGGCGCTCTGCTTCCGTGGTTCGGTCCACCACCATGGCCCACTCCATGATGGGAGCGGGGGTCTCCTTTCCGGCAGGTGGTCTGTTCGCTAGGCTAGGTGGGTGGGGCCGCAACTGTCGTCCCGACAGATGGCCAGATCCCGGTCGCCTTCTGCCTTTTCCACTACGTAGCTGATTCTCGTACTAAGGGCTACCAACCAGGTAGTCCCTTGTCTCGAGGCACCAGTAGTTGCGGCGGAAGCCGCAACGCGGGACTCTGCTGCAGCCAACTGCATTTTGACTGCCTCCAGCTTCTCCCTCAGGGCAGATATTTCTTACCGGTATCGTGAGCTTTCGTTGCTGGAATCCAGCTGAGCGACGTCCGTTCTTTTATGCAGATCAATAGACGATGCTTCATTTCGCTACGTTGCCATACGGAGGTAGCTGACATACGCTCCCTTCATGGGTTAAATTTGTCACCGAAGGCATACTCGTTTCCAGAACCAGATCGGCTCTTGAGAGAATCCGACTGACAATTTTCTATACTTTAATATGCATACCGTGGAATAAGTTGTCTATTGTCAATATTTTTAAGCCGATTTACTCCCAATGCAGCTGTTGCCAATACTGCACAGCGAATTCATACCCGGAACACCTCGTTTGACTCTCGGAATCACAGGACAGGTGTTGCTGTTGAATTAGCTGTACGACTCTCAAAGAAGGTGTTAACGTTGTGGAACGGGTTGACACTCGAACTTCCAATCCAAACATAAAATTATGGTGCACGTCACGAAAATGTATTCTAACGTGTTTCTCTGGACACGAAGTTATGCTCCCGATACGGCGGATTAGGTTCTTGGAAGGTAAGACTTTCTGTAAATGGTATGACTCTATACCAATAGGATACGTTCGACAACGGTTTGACGCTCTGCTTGAATATTCATACCGTGAATTAAGGTGTCTACTGCCAATAATGTTCAGCGGCTTTACTCTGTGTATACCTGGCATGATATTCGGCTTCACAGCGCAGGTGGAGCTATTAACTTATATCTTCGGTTCGCGATGGAGGTAAAGTTCTTGAACGGTTTGACTCACGACCTTCCCCTCCGTACATGAAATTAAAGTGTATGCCTGCTACAATGTATACCGTATTTATTCCATGAAAACTAAGATAGACACTCATACAGCGGAATTGGTTCTGCGAAGGAGTGATATTCGGTAAGAAACTTGACCCTATACAAAGTGGCAACGTTCATAAACGATTTTACTCTCTACTTTAATACTAGTACCGACAATTAAGATGTCCATTGCCAATTCTGTACAGCGGATTTACTCCCGGAATACCTGGTTTGACTCACAGAATTACAGGAGTGTAGAAACTGGTGCCATAGCTGTGCGACCCGCAAAAAAGGTGGTAACTTTCTGCAACTGGTTGAATCACGATCTCCACACTCATACACGAATTTTAGGTGCCCGCCAATAATATGTATACCAATTTATTTGTGTGAAGACGAAGTTATACTCTCAATACAAGGGGTTAGGTTCTCGGATGGTAATGTCTTCGGTAAGAAGCTTGACGCTATACCAATAGGTAACGTTCTACAAGTGTTTGACGCACCGCTGTAATATCCATACCGTGAATTATGGTGTCCATTGTCAATAATGCACAGCGGATTGACTCTCCGAATACCTGGTTTGAGGCTTGGAATCACAGGATAGTTGAGTCTTCTAACATGGATGATCGACTCTCAATAAAGGTGGTGACGTTCTCGAATGGCAGGACTTACGATTTTACTATGCATGCGTAATATTGAGATATTTATTATATATATATATATATATATATATATATATATATATATATATATATATAACAGTTCACTTGCTTCAAATGCGGATGTCCTTGTATGACTCTAGGGGCAACAGGAATGGTGATGGTACTCACATAGCGGTGAAGTCCTTGGACGTTGTGGCAACGGTCACCACAAACATCGGTTTGAAAATTAAAGTAGAGAGTCAGACAGTCGAAGAACATTTCCTATTGCTATGAAGATATTCCTTATACCGAATACCTTATCACCTGAGAACGTATTCTTCTGTCGGTGGTGTCTTCCTTTGTGCTCGCTGAAATAAATTAGTATATATTTTAGCAGCTGGACACCATGTTATGATGCATGAGACAAAAATGTATACCGGGAGTAAATACGCTGACGGGTTTTGGCACTAGACAGTCTGTGTCACAGTATAAATTTTAAAGTACAGGATCAAACCCTTGTAGATCGTTACCTCTTGCTAGCGGGTCAAACTTTTTACCGAATGCCTTACCTTCCTAGAAAGTATCCCGCTGTATCGAGAGTAATGCTTCGCGTTCAGAGACGCAAATTAGTATACATTTTAGTGAAGGGCGCATTAATTTCATGTATGAATTAGAAAATCGAGGGTCAAACCGTTCGAGAACGATACCATCTTCTTAGAGAATCGCACTGATACGTCAGTAGATTCACCTATCCTGTGATTCCAAAAGCAAGAACAGGTATTCAGGGAGAAAGTCCGCTGAAAGCTATTGCCGGTTGCCATATCAATTCGCGTTATGTATTTTAGCGTAAAGAGTCAAACCCTCTGACATCATTACCAATTGGTGTATAGTCATTTTTACCACGAATACCTTGCCTTCTCTGAAACAAACGTATTCTATCGAATGTACCACTTCGTGTTCAGAGAAGCATATAGGTACACATTTCAATGACGGGCATCATATTTTCATGTATGAATAGCAAAATAATGAGTAAAACCTTTGGACATCGTTACCATCCTCTTTGAGAGTCGATCGTCCAAGATATCAGCTTCACCCAACCTGTGATTCCCGGAGTCAAATTAGGTATTTCCGGAGTAAATTTGCTGTACAGTATCGGCATTAATCCGCCTACACCCCGGTGTAAATATTATAGCATAGCGTCCAGCCGATATATATCGTTACTTATTGGTATAGGGTCAAACTTTATAGCGGCGGCCGTACCTTCCGAATAGCTAACCCGCTGTATCCAGATTATATCTTCGTGTACCGAGGAGCAAATAAGTACACATTTTAGTGACGGACACGTTAATTTCATCCGTGAATTAGAAGATCGAGTGTCAATCCGTTCGTTAACGTTATCTCCTTCTTTGAGGATCGAACGGTTATGCCAATATGGTCATCTTTCCGGTGATTCGGAGAGTCAAACCAGGTATTCCGGGGGTAATTCCGCTGAACAGTGTTGGAAATAGACACCGTAATTCACGGTACGAATATTAATATAGTGAATCAAAGCGATCGTGTATATTGCCACCTTTTTTGAGACTCGAACGGCTGAGTCAAAACTTCAGCTATCCAGTCACTCCGTAGTGTCAAGCTTGGTATGCCAGTAGTGAATCCGAGTAGCATTATTGGCAGAAAACAACTTATTTCTCGTTGTGAATATAAAGGTAGCGAGTTAAAATATCGGTCAACGTTACAGGTTGGTGCAAAGTCATTCCATTTACAGATTACCGTACCGGCCGAGAACATAACCGGCGAGCAGGAGTGTCTTGCTTAGTGTTCAGTGAAACAAATGAGTATTCATATTAGTGACGGGACCCTTCATTTCATGTGTGAATTAGAAGATCGAGTGTCAAACCGTTCGAGAACGTTACGACCTTCTTTGAATGTCGTACACCTAAGTCAATAGCTGCAGCTATCCTGTGATTCCAAAAGTCAAACCAGGTATTCCTGGAGTAAGTCCGCTGAACAGTATTGGCATTAGAAGACATAATTCACGGTCTGAATAATAAAGTAGAGGGACAAGCCGTCATAGGTAATAACCAATACGTATAAAGTCATTCTTTTGACCGAATACCATATCAGCAGATAATATTAAACCGTTGGAAGGTGTTTCATGCTCGTAGATGACAGAAACAAATTAGTGGTCATTTTAGCAGACGGACACAGCATTTTCATGCTCGAATAACAAATCCGAAGGTCATACCTTTCGAGAATGTCCTCACCCTGTTTGACAATAGAACGCCTGAGTCAATAGCTTCACCCATCCTGTGATAAAGAGAGTCCACACAGGTAATCCGGGAGAAATATGCTGATCAGTATGGGCTTTAGACACACTATTTCATGGCATAAATATTAGAGTACGAGCCAATACTTTGTGGAACATTACCTTTTGGTATAGTGTCAAACATTTTACCGAAGGCCTTACCTTCAGTGGGCCAAACCCGCTGTATCGAGAGTATATCTTCATGTACAGAGAAACAAATTTGTAGAAATTTTAGCAGACGAGCACCACATTTTTTGTATAAATAGCAAAATCGAAAGTCAAACCGACAACAAATGATACCACCTACCATGGGTGACGAACGGCTAAGTGAATAGCATCATATCTCCAGTGATTCCAAGAGTGAAACCATGTAATCCGGGAGTAAATCAGCTAAGTAGTATTGGTGGTAGAGAACATATTTCACGGTACAAAGGTTAGTCTACAGATCCAAACCGTTGTAGATCGTTACATGTTGCTACAGAGTCAAATTTTTCACAGAAGGCCTTGCCTTCGAGAAACAATCCCGCTTTATATCGAGTATATCTTGGTATTCAGAGAAGCAAACTAGTATACGTTTTAGTGCCGGGGGCCTCAATTTCATGTAAGTATTATACGATCGGTTATCAGATGTTTCTGTAATGCTGCCGGCTTCTCTGAGGGTTGAGAGGATAAGTCTCGGTAGATTCACCAACCAACTGTGATGCCGCGAGCCAAACTAGGTATTCCGGATTTGTGCACCCTATTGCACGATATTAGTGTCAAAGTACTAAGTCAAACCGTTGTAGCACGTTACCTATTGGTCAAGGGTCAAGCTTTTAACCGAAAGTCTTACCTGTGGTGCATCAAACCCGCTGTGTCAAGACTATTTCATCGTGCTCAGTAGAAAAAGTTACTATAAATTGAAGTGTCGAGCACCATAATTTCAGTAGTAAATTCGAGGATCGAGTGTCAGACTGTCTGAGAACGTTGCAACCTTCTATGAGGGACGAACGGATAAGTCAATAGCTTTACTTATCGTGCTATTCTGTGAGTCAAACGGGTACTCCTGGTGTGAAACCGCTGAACGGTATTGGCGATAGAAACATTAGTTCATGATTTGAATATTAAAGTAGAGATTCAATGCGTTTGAGAGCGTTACCAATTGGTATAAAGTCAAACGCTGTACCGAAGTCATTTCCTTACATGAACCTCACCCGCTTTAGCGAGTGTCTGGCTTAGTGCTCGCGGAAACAAATTAGTAGACAATTTAGCCCACGGTAACCTTATTTTCATGTATGAATGGAATAATCGTTGGTCAAACATTTCGAGATCCATCCCACCTTCTTTGCGCGACGAACGGCTAAGTGAATAACTGTTGGAGAATATTAGCAAGTGTTATAAAGTCAGCCATTTTATTAATTATCTCACCTTCCGTAAACCTAACACGATGCAGCGAGTGTGTTGTTAGCTGTTTTCGGGTACAAACGAGTAGACAGTTTCACATACGGTAGCCTTATATACAGGTATGAATAAAAAATCGGCAGTCAAACCGATCGCGAACGGTACCACCTTCTTTGAAAATCGGACGGCGATGACATTAGCTTCACATATCCTGTGATACCGAGAGTCAAACCATGTGTTGCGAGACTAAATACGCTGAACAGTTTTGGCAAGAGATACCTCAATTCGCGGTATGAATAATAAAGTAAAGAGTCAAACCGTGAGATAACGTTACGTACAATTATAGAGTCATAATATTTATCGATGGCCTTAACGCCCGACACGCTAACGCGGAGCAGTGTGTGTGTTGCTTACTGTAAACGGAAACAAATTAGCATACAATGTAACGACGGGCACCTTATTTTCATGTGCGAATAGAATAATTTGGAGCCAAACCGTTCGAGATCGTCACCATCCCCTTTGAGTTTCGAAAAGCTAAGTCAATAGAATCACGTATCCTGTGTTTCAGTGATTCAAGCCAGGTATTCCGGGCGTAAATCGAATGAACAGTATTGGCAGTCGACTCCGTAGATCACGGTCTGAATATGGAAGTATAGCACCAAACCGATTGAGCACGTTACCAATTGCCACAAAGTCAATCGTTTTAACGAAGGACTTACCTTCCGAGGACCCGCTGCAACGAGAGTATAACTTTGTGATCACAGATGAAAATTAGTATCTATTTCAGTGTGGGGCACTGTAGCTACATGTACGAATTTGAAGATCGACAGGCAAACCGGTCGCTAACGGTGCCACCTCCTGTTAGAGACGAAAGGCTAAGTCAATGGTTTCACGTGTCCTGTGGTTCCGTGTGTTAAACCAGGCACTTCAGGAGTAAGTACGCTGAACAGTATTGGTAACAGACACTATAATTCACGGTTTGAATAATAAAGTAGAGCGCCAAACCGTTTGCGAACTGTACCCATTGCTATAAAGTCAAACACTATACCGATAGCCTTAACTTCGGATGAATCTAACCTGCAGTTTCGTGGACATAACGTTGTGTTCAGGGAACGAAATTAGTATTCATTCTAGTGACGGGCACCATAACTTCATTTGTGAATTAGAAGATCGAGTGTCGAACCGTTCGCGAACTTTACCACCACTTTGAGAGTCGTACAACAATGTCTATAGCGTCACCTTTCCTATGATTCTGTACGTCAAACCAGGTATTCCGCAACTAAATATGCCGTAGGGTATTGGCATTTGACATCCTATTTCACGGTATAAACATTTAAGTGGAGCGTCAATCCTTTCGAGAGCGTTAGCAGTTGCTATAAAATCAAACGTACTGCCAAAGTCCTTACCTTCAGCGTACCTCGTCTGCTTCATCGAGAGAATAACTTCGTGTTCAGAGAAAGAAGTTAATATTTATTTCAGTGTGTGAGGCACCATAACATCATGTACGAATTAGGAGGTCGACCACCCTCTCTGAGAGTCGGGCGGATAAGCCAATAGCTCCACCTATGCTGTGATTCCGAGAGTCACACTAGGAAGTCCGAGTGTAAATCCGCTGAAGAATATTGGCACTAGATACCTTAATTCGCAGAGTGAATATTAAAATAGAGCGTCGAACAATTTGGGAACGTTACCAATTGCTATAAATTCAAAAATTTTACCGAGGACCCTACACACCGAAAAACTAACCCGTTGCATCGGGAGTATAACATAGTATTCCAAGGAAGAAATTAGTATTCATTTCAGAGTCAGCACCTAAACCTCATGAATGAATTAGAAGATAGAGGGTCAAACATTTCGAGAACGTTACCACCTTCTATGAGCGTCGCGCAGCTAAGTCAATAGCTTCACCTATACTGTGATTCCGAAAGTCGAACCATGTATTCCGGTAGTAAATCCAATATACAGTGTTAGTAATAGGCACCTTAACTCACGGATTAATTGACAATGTACAGAGTCTGTCCGTTGTAGGACGCTACCTAATTGTATATAGTCAAACACATTACCGAAGGTCTTACCGTCCAAAAACGTACCACGCTGTGGAAAGTGTCTTGCTTGGTGTACTCGGAAACAAATTAGTAGACACTTTAGCAGACGCGGACCTTATTTCCATATATCAATAGCAATATCGAAAGTCAGTCATTTCGAGAACGGTACCACCTTCCTCGAGATTTGCACAGCTACGTCAGTAGCATCACCTATCCTTTGATTCCCAAATTCCAACCAGGTATCACGGGAGTAAATGCATGAGCAGTATTAGCAGAAGAAACCTTCGTTCACTGAATGAATAGTAAAGTACAGTGTCAAACCCTTGAAGAACAATACAACTTTCTATAAAGTCAATCGTTTTAACGAAGAGCTTATCATACGAAAAACTAGCCCGCTGTATCGAGAGTGAAACTTCGTGTTCAGGTAATGAAATTCCTATTCATTTCAGTGACGGATACCTTAACTTCATGTATGAGTCAGATGGTCGAGGATAAAACATCTAAGGAACGATCCACCATTTGTGAGAGACGAACGGCTACGTCAATAGCTTGTGCTATCCTGCGATTCCGATAGACAAATTAGGTAATCCGGGAGTTAGTTCGCTGAACTGTACTGGCATTAGACACAATAATTCACGGTATGAATTTTAATGCGGTGCACCAATCCGTGTGAGAGCGTTACCATTTCCTCCAAAGTCAAACGATTAACCGACGACTTTACCTTCCGACCAATAAACCCGCTGTGGGGATTTTCTTGCTGAGTCTTCACGTGATCAAATTAGTAGACATTTTGGCTGGCGGACACTTTACTTCCATGTATGGATTGAATATCGAGTGAGAGACCTTTACCACCTTCTTTCTAAGGCTAACGGCTGCAGTCAATAACTTCACCCATCCTGTCATCCGAAAGTCAAACCAGCTATACCGGGCTCCAATCCGCTGAATAGTATTATTAATAGACACCGTATCACACGAATTGTGTATTAAAATATAGCGTCAAACCGTTTAAGAACGGTACTATGTGCTATAAAGTCAAACGTATTGCCGAAGACCATACCATCCGAAAAACTAACCTGCTGTATTGAGAGCATATCTTCGTGCACATGGAAAGAAATTAGTACTCACTTCACTGACGGGCACGCTAAAGTCATGTATGAATTAGAAAATCGAGGGTCAAGCCGTTAGATAACGGTACCACCCTCTTTGAGAGTCGAACGGATGAGACAGTAATTCTACTTTAGAATTACACCTTTATTTTAAGTATGAATAATAAGATCAGGACCCAGACTGATCCAGTACGTTACCACCTTCTTCGAGCGTGGAACACCTAAGCCTATAGCTTCACCTATCCTGTGATTCCGAAAGACAAATCAGGTACTCCGGGAGTATATACGCTGCACACTGTTGGTAATGGACACATTCATTCACGGCATGGTTATTGAAGTAAAGCGAGAAACCGTTTGAGAATGTTACCAGTTGGTACAAAGTCAAACGTTTCACCAATTCCCTTACTTTCCGAGAACATAACCCGCTGTTTCATGGGTATAGGTTCGTGCTCAGAGAAACAAATTTAGTAGACATTTTAGCGACGGGCACCTTAATTTCATGTATGAATTAGAAGATCGTGTGTCAATCCGTTCGCTAACGTTATCACGTTTTTCCGGAGTTGCACAGCTAAGGCAATAGCTTCACCTACCCTGTGATTCCGAGGATCAAACCTGGTATTTCATGACTAAATCCGCTGTACAGAATTAGCATACAAAACCTCAATTCACGGTTGGAATATTAAAGCAGGCCGTCAAGCCGTTGTACAACAATACCTATAGGTGTAGTGTCAAACTTCTTACAGAGTGATATACCGTCCGAAAAACAGACCCGCCGTATCGAGAGTATAACTTCGTGTTCAGAGAAAGAAAGTAGTATACATTACAGTGACGGGCAAGGTAACTTCGTGTATGAATTAGAATGTCAGTGGTCTAACCGTTTGAGAACGTTACCGCCTACATCGAGTGTCGAACGGCAAAGTCAATAGCTTCATATATCCTGCTATTCCGAGAACGAAGTTTTTACTTTTTACCGATGATCTTACGATCCTAGAAGCTAACCCGTTGTATCGGGGGTATTTCTTCGTGTAGAGAGATGCAAATTAATGTAAATTTTAGCGATGGGTACACTAAATTCGTGTAGAAATTAGAAGATTTAGTGTCAGATCCTTCGAGGACTTTACCGCTTTATTTGAAAGTCGAACGCCTATGTCAGCAGCTGCACATATCATACGATTCTGAAAGTCAACCCTGGTATTCCGAGAATAAATCCGCCGAACTCTATTCGCACTAGCCACCTTGTGTCACGGCTTGATCATTAAAGTAGAGAGATAATCCGTTGTTGAACGTTACCAATTAGTATAGGGACAATCATTTTACCGAAAGCCATACCATCCAAGAAGCCAACTCGCCATACCGAGAGTATAACTTCGTGATCATATAAAGACATTCGTAAACATTTTAGTGATGGGCATCATAAGTTCATGTATGAATTAGAAGATAGAGGGTCAAATGGTCCCAGAACGGTACCACCTTCTTTGAGAGACCCACAACGAAGTCAATAGCTGCACCTACCCTCTGATTCCGAGAGACAAATCAGGTATTGAGGGAGAGAATGGGCTGCACAATATTGGCATCATACACCCTATTTCACGGCATAAATATTAAAGTCCAGATTCAAACCGTTGTAGATCGTTACGAATTGGTGTAATTTCTAACACTTCACAGAAAGCCTTGCCTTCGAGAAGCTTTCCGCTGTATCCAGATTAGAACTTCCGGTTCGGAGAAGCAAGTTCGTATGCATTTTAATGTCGGGCACCTTAGTGTCTTGTATCAATTATAAGGATTGAGTGTCAGTCAGTTCGAGAACGTTACCACCTTCTTTGAGATGCAAACTGCTATGTCTACAGCTTCTCCTATTCCGTGATACATTGAGCAAAACCAGGCATTTCTGAAGTAAATCCGCTGTACGTCATGGGTATTAGACACCCTGTTTCAGGCTATAGATATTAAGGTGCACCATAAAACCGATGCAGAACGTTATGTATTGCTTTTAGACAAATTTTTTACCGATGACCTTACCTTTCGCGAACCGCACACGCTTTATGGAAAGTATAACTTCGTGGTCAGGGAGAGAAGATAGCATACATTTTAGTGACGGCACATTGAATTCATATTTGAATTACAATATAGATTATGAAACCGTTCGAGAACGTTACCACCTTCTGTGAGTGACGAACGGCTAAGTCAATAGCATTACCTATCTTGTTGTTCGTAGAGTCAAACCAGGTATTCAGGGAAAAGGACCGCTGAACAGTTCTGGCAATAGGCACATTAGTTCGAGACTTGAGTGTTACAGTAGATCGTCAAACCGCTTGAGAACATTACAAATTGATATAAATTCAACCGTTATACCGAATGCCATACCGTCCGAGAATCTAACCCGCAATATCTAAAGTATAGCTTCGTGCTTATGGAAACACATTAGTATACAATTTAGTGACGTCACCTCAAAATCATGTATGAATCAGGACATCATGTGTCAAACCCTTTGAGAACGTCACCAACTTGTTTGAAAGTCTAACGGCTGAGTCAAAAGCTTCACCTGTCATGCGATTCCCAAAGTCAAACTGGGTACTTCGGGAGTGAATCCGCTGAAGAGTCTTGGCAATGGATACATTAATTCACGATTCGAAAATTAAAGTGCAGAGTCAAACCGTTTTAGATCGTTACCAATTGGTAGAAAGTCAAACTTGTTACCGAATACCTTACCTTGCGGGAACAGAAGACGCTGTAGCGCGTGAATTGCGCAGCGTTCATATGATCAAATTTGTAGTCATTCTAACAGTCGAACACTTTAATTTCAAGTAGGAGTATGGAAAATGGATAGTCGATCCGTTCGTGAACGGTACCGTATTTTTGTGAGTCGCACAGCGAAATCAATAGCTTCACCTACCCAGAGATTCCGAGACACAGAGCAGGCATTCCGGCAGTGAATCCTCTGTACAGTATTTACGTCGGACAGTTTAACGCACGGTATGAACATTAAAGTAGAGCGTCGAGTAGTTGTAGAACGGAACCATCTGGCATAAATTCAAACTTTTTGCCGAAAACATTACATCCTTGAACAATCCCCGAACCTGCGAGTGTGAATATTGATGTCCACGGAATCAGATTAGTGGACAGTGCAGCAGACGGACACTTAAATATTATATTTGAATACCAACGTCGACAGTCAATCCGATCGAGATCGTTATCAATTTCATTGAGAGACGAATCGCTAGGTCAATAGCTACACCTGTTCTGTTATTCCGAGTGTCACATCATATACTCCGGTAGCCATTCCGCCGTACAGTATTAGGCAGAGGAACCTTAATGCAGCGTATAAATAGTAATATAGAGAATCAGACCTTTGGCGCACGTTATATCTTGTTGTAGAGTCAAACTCTTCCCCGAAGACCTATACCATTCGGGAATCTGACGGGCTATTGCGAGGGTCGGACTGCGAATCATGGCATTGATCATTATACAGAATTGGGTGCTGTATTTTAAGCATTATTGGGCATGTGGACTGTCGAACTGCTGGAGAGCGTTGCCATGGCTTCCAATGGCTTCACCGCTATGTGAATACCTTCACATTTCCTGCTGTGCGTAGAACCATGCAATGTCATCCGGCTTTGAAGCAACTGCACAGTCTTTCCAGTGGAAGTCAACTAATCCTCGGTACGAATATTAATGTCGAGAGAGATACCCTTTGCGAACGTAATCACTTGCAGCCAGACAAATATTTTACCGTAGACCTTATATTCCGAGGAGCGAACACATGTAGAGAGAGTCCAACTTAATACTAACAATGCCAAGCTAGTGGACATTGTAGAAAATGGATATCTCAGTATTACGCATGCATTGCAAAATCGCGTGTCCTGCCATTTGAGAACGTTACCAGCTTCTTTGATAGTGGAACATCTATGTTAGAAGACTCATCAATCCTGCGATGCAGACACTCAAACCAGGTATTGGGGGAGTCAATACGCTGTGCAGTATTGCCAATAGAAACCATAATTTACGGTATCAATATTACAGCGGGGCGTCCAACAATTGTAGAACGTTACCTATTGGTATAGAATCATGCATCTTACCGAAGAGCTTACCCTCCTAGAACCTAACCCGTAATATTGAGAGTATAACTTCGTGTTCAGTGGAACAAATCAGTACACATATTATTGGCGGGCACCTTAATTTCGTGCATGAGTTTGATGATCTTGAGTCAACCAGTTGGAGTACGTTACCAACCATTTTGCGGGTCGCATAGCTACGTCACCAGCTTCAGCCTTCCTGTCATTCCGAGAGGCAAACCAGGTATACTGAGGATAAGGCCGCTGTGGGGTATTGACAATAGACACCTTAATTCACGGTATGAATATTAAAGTATAGAGAATTATCGGACGGACTCTCTCAATAGCCTGTCCGATTCACGAATGGAATATGCCTTCGGTGACAAGTTTGCCCCATGAAGGGAAATTATGAAGGCTACCTCCGAATGGCAACGTGGCGAAATGAATGACCCCCCTATTGATCTTCATGAAGGAACGGACGTCGCTCAGCTAGAATGCAGCATCGAAAGCTCACGAGACTGGCAAGAAATATCTGCCCAGAGGGAGGAGCTGGAGGCAACTGGTGCCGGTGATTTTACGTGCGGCTCCTGCCACTAGGGCCTAATCCACACGGCACCCATGGGCGAGAGATTGGGATACGCCCAATCAGCGCAGTGCGTGTCGCACCTTACCACTCACCTACCAATTATCTCGTGGACTGCAAACCCTACGCGCCAACCTTGGGTAGACCGGGACCTTTCTAAATCCCGACTGGCTCTGCAGGTCAGTGCCCGAGCTGATCTCATACAGCTCAACCGTGAAGGATCTAACACGTGCGAAGACCCGCGATATTGGCTTACCACTGCCCCCTCGAGGCCGTCCCAAGCAACCGGCGGGGGGGGGGGGGGGGACGAAGCCCGCCCACCCCAGGGCTCGAACCCCTTCCCGAGGTACCAGTGTATGCAGGGCCGTACCGGCCATACCGCTCGTCAGGACACCTTACTCTCTGAATGAGGTGCTTCTTCACCACGGACTAGGTTGACCCGACTCTGAGATAGTGGCAGACAGAATGCAGTTGGCTGCCGCCGCAACTACTCGTGGTGGAAGAGACAGAAGGTGTCCGCGACCTGGAATTCTGTCGGGACTTCAGTTGCGGCCACACCCACCTAGCTGAGCGAACAGACCCCCGCCGGGGATGTGACCCCCGCGCCCATGATGTAGTGGGCCATGTTTGTGGGCCGAATGGCCCAAAAGGAAATGTCGACGGTGGCATCGCCCGCGGAAGCAGAGCGACTTGGAACCACCAAGCGGCAGGTGCGAGGCAACGGCAGCGTAAGGAAGAGATGCAAAAGGCTCCTGCATGAGCAGCGATAACCCTAGCACTGATTATCCCGTCCGAGTAGGCGGCGGAGGACCTGGAAGTTACCATGGTCTGGGTCTACAATTCTACATCCTCCAGGCCAATACGAACAATTACAGATTGTTACTCTGTTTAGCATAGTCTCTCGCGTAGTTAGACATCGCCATAGCTGCGGTCGGCGAGACGTACAGTGTACCGGCCATGGCAATTAATTCGCAGACCTTCATGGTATGGTCGCTACGGTGTGGTGGGCATCACCGGAACCCCTTTGCCATACTGCTACATCGAGTGGAGAGACATGTCCTGGTGTTCTGGGGACACCTGGACGTATGTAGGAACGGCAGTTGGATGGGAACAAGATAGCGATATCGTCGCATCTTTCCCAATCGGTACTCATCCTCGGAGATGATAACACCCACGCATCGGCAAGGGGATCACCGAGGGCGAACACGAGGGGCGAGTCGTTCCTCCACTGGGCAGCCAAATCGGAGCTCCGGCTCCTCAACCGGGGCTCTACCAATACATGCGCAAAGCCGACAAGGCATATCCATCATGGACTTATCCTTTTTCACTCCTGCTGCCTTACAACGAGTAAAGCGTTGGAGAGTGGCAGACGAGGTGAAAACCCCGAGCATCCCCCTCTTCATTGCCATGCAGTGCTCCGTGCTAGAAAGTGGAAGATAAGGATAACGTGGACTGGAGCCCCCACGGATGCTAGACACGAAGTGGATGATCAGGAGCGACGCGATGGAGGACTAGACGACTCGACGTGGGCACTCTATTTTCCGCGGCACGTGTGGAGTTATTGTCGTTCGTAACGCTTGAAGACCTCGATCCCCAGGATGGCGCAGAATGGCTCCACGATGCCATGACGCCTGCGTGCGACATTACCATGACACGGGCCGCAGCGAAGCCGATGAAGTGGATGTACTGGTGGGGCGAGGAGCTCGTAGTTCGACGCGAACGCGTAAATTTCGCCCGACGCCGATACTCTTTGCCCGTCGAAGAAGAATGGCAAGAAATGAGGAGGAGGCCACGCAGGACAGGAAGTACAGACGGACCAGCAAGTCTTTCCGGCTAAGGCCCGGAGTTGGCACGACCTGCTGCGGAAGTTCTACGACGACCCCTGCGGACGGGCTTACCGGATCGTATTAGGGAAGTAAAGGGCCTAGGTCGCTCCGCTGACAGAAAGCATGGAACCCGCCTTCGTACGGCGAGTCGTCATCAATCTGTTCCCGGCGGCGAAGATGACAACGCGATGTCGGGGGGGGGGGGCATCGATGGACCAGTCGTCGGACAGGACTGCCAGGACGGTCGACCTCGAAATCAGCAGGGAGGAACTAGGGCTGCTGGCAACGGAAACTCGTGGCGAGAGAGACAGCACCCGGATCGGATGATATTCCGGGCCGGGCGCCGGAGCTCGCCCAGGGTGCACTATGTGACAGGACGATGCTGCATCTGAACGAATGCCAGCAGACAGGCAAGTATCCTATATTCTGGAGGCTGGTATGTGTTGTTTTGCCCAAGAAGCAGGGTAAGACTCCCGACACCCCCACGGCGTTCCGGTCCACCTGCCTATTCAGAAAGGCTGGGAAACTCCTCGAGCGTGTTCTGGCAATCCGATTGAAGGAGCACCTACTGGGGATGGGCCCAGATTTCGATGACAAACAGTACGGCCTCTGGCGAGGACGATCCACGATCGATGCCCTTAGTAGCGTTCGTTCCAAGCATGATGCGGCCGTACACACGGGTACAGTCGTGTTGCTGGCGATTTCGTCGCTCTCCGCCATTATCACTAGGATGGTGGAGAGGAAGATGACATGGCGCAGGATTGTCGCATTTTGCGAGAAAGTAGTGCTACACAAGGAGGCCGCAAAATAGGTAAGAGTGAAGTGGAACCCATACGCATGGTAAGAATGCAGCGGCGAGCGCATCGTGTGTTCGCCTCTACGCCAGCTGGGAACTAACCCGGAGTGTAGGGCCCTGATGGAAGGAATTGCGGGACAGTCTCGGTCCTACGATAGCCAGCCTACAAGTCGAACCACTGGTGATTGGGTGAGGGTCCGACTGTCACTAGAAGACCGTGGTGACAGACGCCTGACATCCCTGTAGCCAGTTATACTAGGGAATTCCATGAAAAACATATAATATGGCCGGTTACATAGCGTCGGGGAAGGCCAATGCACTACATACTAGTTATTCCGTCAACAAGCTATGCGATCATCCATAAGATATCGCCAATAATATTAGCGATACAAGTTATGTATAGCCATTACCGTCTACCAGGGATACAGTAATACCGGGCCAGACACGCGGAGCTGTTCGCCGTACATAACATGCGCTGTCTATGGCGGTGTCTCCTAAATGGCCTGATTTTTCGCAGATCGTGTAACAAATCGCCGCGTATTCTCGAAACCTTGAAAACTAATATCGCGGTGAAGATATCAGGAACCGCTAACGTTCCGTTCACTCCATGCCGGGCGTCCTATTTCGGGCGACGGAAGGATCCGAAAGAGGACTGGGTGTAGGCCGGCAAGGAACACACCGTCGGGCACATAATTCCCCGACGCCAAGTCCGAACGTACGACGAACCGGCTGGTAAAACTTCGCCGCGAGGCGAAGGTGTTTCCGTGCTGTCATAACTTCTTCATAACTTCATAACACATCGCGAGGAAGGCTTCGAGATCACGCAAGTTTTGCAATCGAGTATCTCCTCTCATAATCAAGGATTTGCGTATTCATTCGAGCAAACCCACGGCGTACTGCTCCACTGTCCCGCAAATCCGAGTACGTCCGTATACTTGGTCCATGTAAACCAGCGGAATACCAAACACGGCAGACAGATCGCGGGACAATCGTTGTGTTTCCGTTTATCGGGCAACCAGAATTCGTGCACCGTTTAGTACGATACCGCGAACCATATGAAAGCTGAAAGTTGCCTTGAGCGGAATCGCATCCAATAATTTAGATGCAAAATATCGATGATACATTCTCAATGTCGAGATTGAATTCTAATAATTTATTATCATGCATCTTCGCGTTTATATAACCTTTCTACTGTTCTACTCATTTTACTAGGATTTTCAAATTTTTATATATTTTTCACCATTTCGCTGTTAGTTCTTGGCAGAGCGAGGATTGACTGTTGAATTCTCTGACGAAAGTGTCTATAAAGATCTGTAACGAAGCTGCCGTTTACGCCGATTCCGGGGATACGAGTTTTTATAGCACTCTCATTTAGTTCGTCGATGTGTCGTTGTTTCAGCTTACCACTCCTTCATTTGTTTCGGAGAATGGGGCGGAAAAAGCAGAAGACAATTTCCGCCATTGATCAAGGAGAAACTATTAGCGCACATTATTTGCTCACCCGAGGGAGGTGAAACGTAAATATTCAGACGTTTGATGCGAAGTTAAATTGAAGGAATAGTATTAGAATGATAGCGCGTTCGAGATTCCAATTCCCAGCCACCAACCGGAATACCAAACGAATTCCCCCTCTTAATTATTCGCATTAACGTTAATTAAACTGATCTTGAGAGCGCAAGGAGGAAGCGATTGATCGCGATTTGTCGAGCGCAATGGGACGCGCTGAAGTACTGGCGCGAATTATGTTTGCGCGTAATTTGGGCGGTTCCTAAAGGCTAAACAGGGCCCGCACAATAATACTCGCCGCGATGGATATTGTAATAAATCCCCTGTGCATCTGTTGACCCAGGCCAAAGGAGGGGGGGGGGGGAGCAGACGTCGTCCCTGCGTATCGCTGGAGCGATATGATATGTCTATCAAGTGAGGAATCGTCCGCGACCGTAAATGGATGAACTACGAGGATTTGGCATACAATTCTACATGAATTGCGACATGACAGAATACCCATTGCACCGATCGCGAGTGTTTATCTCTTGAATATCGACTGCCATGATGTCTGTTCCGATCAAGTGCTCACGGCGAGCCGAACTGAGGGACAAGGAAACTGGGAATGCTGCTCCTACAATGATCGCGTATGTCGTTACTCGCGCTGCTTTTCACTAATTGCCTTGAATCTCCTTTTCCAGACTAACAGACTAGCTCGTAACCAACTTTTCGGAATACATCATTAGAAAATCCTCCCGCTGTGTAAGACATTTGTTTGATCGAACATGCAAGAGTGTTCCCTTGATTAGGGACCCCCCTACTCTGTCCCTTCGCGTATCCTGGGTACGATACCCTGCTTGCTGTTGCGTATTTTGTGCTGGCCTAGAATGATGGCATTCCAGATGGCAAGGTGTTTGAGTTTTCCCCTTTGGCTTTTAGTTTCCTTTTGTCACGACATTGCCCCTCGCTTTCCAATACTCCAACATTACCGTGATGCCCAGAAACGGATCCTAAATATGGGTATAGAAACATAACGAGTTTCGATTACTCGGAACTCCGAATAGGAATTGATAAGTTCCGGATTCAAATCATTCACCTTTAAAAAAGAACAAGCCTTCCAGCTTCTTGTCGAACAAATTCCTATCCGTGGATTCGTATTCTGTTCGTAGTTCAATTGATATACAACCTTATATAAGGATCGAATATCGAGAGCAGAAAATGAGAAGGATGAAGGTAGATTTTTCCTATCGACAGGATGGATTTCTATTGGCAATCACCCCAATTTATTTCCATACTATCTTCGTGCAGCATCTGTTCGTACCGAGATGTACGAATTGTTTCTATGCTATATCCGAGCAAAGTTTGTTTACAGCAGCTCGTTGTGTCGGAAACGCGTGGAGGTTGCGTAAAGACATAGCCGCCGGTATTGAAACACGCACGACGGGATCATAAAACGGGAACGGCTGGAAATTCGGTTGATCCGGAAGTCGGAAAATATAATTTGGGCAGGGAGCGAGCCGTCAGCATCACGATCTTAACGCGGTGCAATTTTATTCGCGACCAGATGTAATTTTGCTTTCTTTCGCGGGAAAGATGAAACCATAAACACGGCAACGAATTATCTACGGCCATAGCGTAGAATTAAACGCGGAGCGGAAAAATTTCGCTGCTTTATCGACCACCGAACACCGGACCAGGCATTATGAGAAACAATCCGTCAAATTCCATTCAAATTCCATTCGCTTACAAATGTCGAACCCACGTTATATCCCCGCACGCGATGTTCGTTGTTCCCCTGATTTTTCCGCACATGTAACCGCTCCGATTGTATTCAAACGACCCGATACCAAAAATCGACAAACGGCTTTCGCTTACTTGGCTCCTCGGAAAATTCCGGCGAACGTGCGCATGTGATGGATACCCATCGCTTCTTCCGTTATTGATATTTTGATGGGAAAATCTCTCCGGGGCTAGCCCGATTCGAGAAATCACCAGACGGAAGTTTCCACCCTACTTCACCGCTCGATTTCGATGGAATAATTTCGTTGTGAAATACCTCGTGGTTAACAGGTCGGACAAGGTGGCGAGCTCTATCATTTGGAGTTTGCCAAGAGCATGAAAAATCAGCAACTGCAATTAAATGTGGGAATGCAAGAGAAGAAAGCAGGATTTTGAAATACGTCGGAAGTCCAACGTGGAAAGCGAGTATAGGGTCCGCGGATTTTGGAGTCGTAACGAGTTTTCCAGATTACGTGCAATTTGCTCTGGGACAGTCACTAATATTATACGAGATATTTGAATTATCTAGAGAGGATGAATGGAGATGACAGAATGAATGCTGAAAAGAGACAAAATAATGGGACGCTGAAGACGATAAAATTGGACGTCAAGAGAAAAAAATCCTAAATAAATTGTTTAAGGAGTTGCACGTAAGTCGCGTAGACACTCACAGCCATGCTTCGGGCACCTAACCACTCGTGAACGGAGAAAATTTAGATGTTACCCGTCGGAGGTCGAACCGACATATGAACCGTGACGCGTGGCGATGTTCATTATATAGACATCGATCCGCCGAAGACCGATTATTAATTTTCCGTTGTAATAGTGGATAAATCTTTAGTTCCTCCTCTATCGATATAAATTCTCGTCGCCGACAGTCCGTTAGTAATAATCAATTTAGTCATCTCCGCGTGATTTGCATGGAATAATTGCATTCTCGTTAGCGGTTATAAACTGCGTCATCGATAGCTTATGATGATGATTAATATTGAGATGATTAATATTCTCATTTTTATTGTAAATTCGCAACTCGGGCAATTAAGCCAGGAGAATTTTAATTTGTTGCTAATAATAAATTTGGCAATTTGTACATTTTCGTACAAATGATTTGTTCAAGAGATGTTGAGTCTATTTTCCATTTTTGATGCGCATCTATGTTTCGATGTTGTTATCACCGATAAATCGAACAGCTGGCCTCCTGCAGTCGCAAAATTTTCTTCAATTGTGCGAATTAAACACATCTAAATAGTTCACGTCAGGACCGCCGGGTTTTTGAGACCAATGTACATACACAATTTAACTATTTTTCATTCCAATGACAAGCTTCGAAATATCAAACCGTTCATACAAAAATTCGTATTTCTATTAATTACGCTGTTATCGGTAATTTATTCCAACGCATTGTCAAAGTAGTCATACATCTCCAGCTAACGCGGAAATATTTCCTTCTGCGTATATATTCCTTATCCATTTAAATATATGCATTCTTCTACATTCCTGTTAAAATATCGCGTAACAAAAGAAACGCATTGGCGCCAGAACTACCGATTTATAACGAGCACCGAAACATAATACGCATTAATGCCGACAATTGCATATATACGATTACTTTTCGCATCCGTAAATAGCAACTGCAAGCATGAGAGCTCTGAAACAAGTTTGTTTACTCTATTTCAAGGACAATATTGACCCATTTCCAACCATCACACACACGCCATATGGTCATTTAACCCTCATTCCTTTATACCCTCTGTAACATCGGAAATAATTGTGGCGTCCCACTCGAACCTGCTGCGCGTATATATCCTAAGGGGAAAGGGGACATAAAAGGATGGAAAACGGAGAAGAACGGAGGTGAAGTCAAACATGCTCGGCTAGAAGGTGAGTTCAGCTGCTACAACTATCGGAATGTCTCATTCGGTGTGAAGCTCGGAGGGCGAGAGAAGGAGAGAATGTCGAACGGGGCTGGATATCGAGGAGAAGCCGGGTGGATGACGCTGAATGTTCATTCTCTCGGTTTCCCCAGAAAATTCGACTCTCACCCGTGGAATTCCTGACAGATCCGGGTCTCATTGCCCCTCGGGGGCTCGGCACCGGGACACATGCCTCTCCGCGAATATCTCGCAGACCACGGAATCTGGTGTTCCATAGCAAATTCGGATCGTAGATTGTCCCTCTTGCTCGAATTTAAATGCATTAGCACGACTTTCCACTTCCGAAAAACGAGCGCTCTCTTTCGCAGTCGAAACCGATACTACATATTCATCCCATTCGTCAGATCGAGTTCGCCATGTTCCAGCGGTCACTTCTTCCTCATCCCCTGTTCCCCTTGAATTAATCGCGATAGAAACTCCGATTGCTTCTATGCATCGCTGAAAAAACGCTAAAATGATACCAATGAGCCACGATGAACTTTTGTGCCTTGAAACTCATCGAGACCGGTTCGAAAAGACGGTGGCTTCGATTTGGTGTAATGCCAAATGAAAGAGATTCTGGAGTTTCCTGCTCTGTTGAGGCTGCACCGAGTGGTAGACGCAGCACTTGATTTGCCACGCGAGTGGTAACTAACGGTAATTAACGGCGTTATGAAACATCGTGTTGATCACCCTCCGTGTCGAGATTAGTGAGCGTGTTTAGGTTAATTAGAATTTTCAAGCGGGCAAGAAGCTTCGTTTTCGCCCCTGTCTGGCGATATCGCAATAATTAATTCGGTGAACTAATCTGACGGACCTGCCTTTGACGCCACCTCGCCGAATTATCCCACTCTTATGAATTAACGCGGTATAAATCCTCAAGCAGGTAGCTCGTTAAATGGAGTACTCCATCTCTGTCATTCAGCTGGCGCAAGGAAGATGGAGGGGGCGAGGGAGGCTGGAGAAATGAGCCATAGAAAATAATCCGCCATTTTCGACGATTGTCACGCGATGCGGTAGAACGACTCGGAACAGAGGCAGTCCTATCCGGACTCTGTGAGAGTCTGCGAATTCTCTATATTCCCTGGTACGGTCAAGCCCAAATCACAAGAGTCACGGAGGACTTTCGGACTAGCCTAGAAGTCTCGGCATTACTTTCGCATTTTCGAACTTCGCAAAAAGTTCTCGGCTCTCAGTCAAATCTTCGCATTCTTCCCAAGTGGCTATCCTTCCCGACTAGCCTATCTCGAGGTCTCACACGCGAGTCTCTGTGTACCCCGAGTCTTCGGAGACTCCATGATTACTATAACCAAACGAACCCTCAAAACTCTCGGAATTTTCTACGACAGAAACTATGAGGTATACATCGCGGTCAGGTCCTTCGACAACTGAGGAGATTCTAGACGGTATCATTAATGATACATAGAATATTATCAAATTGTATAAAATGCTTAAGTGATAATACATCAAATGTCTCCACTAAAGTTCGACGTGCATATACAACATTAATCGAATGAACGTAATTGAAAAAGACGAGTGTAAGTTACGATGCTCCTATCGGAAGAAGAATCGACTTTGTGAAATGTAGCCGCCTATATCCGATGGTTCCAAATAAAAAGAGTTTCAGCGTAGTCATTTCCACACCGCTTGTACTTTCAGAGGTGCATTCACAAAGTACCTACGATTTCACTACAATTTCTGTTCGATTTGACTGCTTGATTATCTCTTGCAAGAGCAACAGCACGACTCGCCGCGAAGTGATCCACCCGCGTTATGCAAATGGCACTCGGTGGCATCGCGATCGCGGCAATCATACTGCGGCATTGTGCTCAAGGAAATCTTAAATCATAGTCAGCGATAGTGAATGGGACAGTTCGTCGGAAACGGCCATCGCGACACGACAAGTCCTCTTTGTCTTCGCCGAAATAATGGCGGGTCGCACCCCTTCCGAGCGATTTACGACGGCAGTGAGATCTCAAATAACGATGCAATTTCGCGGCGACTGTAGCAGCCGAATCTCGCGGTGATGGCGTGACTGAAAGTGCGCAAAGAATGCTGCGGCCGTGAAGCTATTGACATAGCCGTTCGTCTCTCTCAGAAGGTGGTACACTTCGCGAACGGTTTGACACCCGATCTCCTAATTCGTAATGAAATTAAGGTCCCCGTCACTGAAATGCTTTCTAATTTAATCCTCTGAACACGAAATTGTACTCTCGATACAGCGGGTTAGCTTGTCGGAAAGTAAGGCCTTCGATAATAAGTTTGACAACATTGCGATAGGTGATGATATACAACGGCTTCACTCTGGTCTTTCACGATATAAATATTATTGAGGGTGTACGATGCCAATATCGTACAGCCCATTAACTTCAGAAATACCTGGTTTGACTCTCTGAATCACAGGATAGGTGAAGCTGTTGACTTAGTTGTGCGCCTCTAAAAATGCAGGTATCGTTCTGGAACGTTTTGACGCTCTACCTTCTAATTCATACATGATCTTACGATGCTCATCACTAAAATGTATACGAATAGCTTTATATGTTCACGAAGTTATACTCTAGATACGGTGGGTTGGGTACTCGAAGGTAAGGCTTTTGGTAGAAGGTTTGTCTCTATACAGATGAGTAACGTTCTAGAACGGGTTGGCGGTCTAATTTAATACTCATACCGCGAATGATGGTGTTTATTGCCAATACTCTTCAGCGGATTTACTCCCGGGTACCAAATTTGTCTCTCAGAATCACAGCACAGGTGAAGCTATTGACTTAGCCGTTCGAATCTCAAGGAAGGTGGTAACGATATCGAACGATATGACCCTCGATCTTCCAATTTATTCAGGAAATTAAGGTGCCCATCACTAAAATGAACATTAATTTGTTCCTCTCAATACGGTGTTATAATATCAATACAGCGGGTTAGGCTTACGGAGGATACATCCTCAGTAAAACGTTCGACTTTATGTCAATTAGCTACGCTCTCAATCGGATTGATATTCTATTTTGAATTCAGACCGTGTATTAAGGTGTCTATTGTTAGCAGCATACAAAGCATTTTGTCTCGAAATACCTGGTTTGACTTTCGGTCTCAAAGTATAGCTTAAGCTATTGGTTTAGCCGTTTGACTCTCAATGAAGATTGTTTCTTTCTCGTACGGGTTGACCCCCCGCCCTTCTGATGCATGCGTGAAATTTATGTGCCCGTCACTAAAATGTTTACTAATTTGTTCCACTGAACACGATTTAATACTCTCGATACAGCTGGTTAGTCTTCTCGGAAGTTAAGGCTGTCATTAAAAAGTATGTCATTATACAAATTGTTTACGTTCTACAAGGGCTTGGCATTGTACTTTAATATTCATACCGTGAATTAATGTGTCCATTGCCAATATTCTTCAGCGGATTTACTCCCGTAATACCTGGTTATAGTCTAGCTGCCACAGGATGAGTGGAACTGTTGACTTAACTGTGCGGTTCCCAAGAAAGTTGGTAACGTTCTCGATCGGTTTGACTATCGATCTGCTCATTTATTCACAAAATTAAGTTGTCCTATATAATACAATACCCACATATTTGTTTAGGTAAACATTTAGCACGTCTCCCGCTACAGCGGGTTACATCCTCGGAAGGCAAGGTTGTCGGTAAAATGTTTGACTCTATTCCAAATTGTAACGTCCTCCATCGGCCTGAATCTCAACTCTTGTATCCATACCGAGAAATAAGGTGTCTATTGTCAATACTTTAGAGCGGAATTACTCCTGGATCGCCTGGTGATACTCTTGGAATCAAGCGATATGTGAAGGTATTGCAGTAGCAAATACTGCTTTCGGTAAAATGTCTGACTATATAGCAATAGGTAACGCTCGTCAACGAATTGACTCTGTCTTTCAGTATCTGTATCGTGATATTGCGTGCCTATTGCCAATACTGCACAGCGGATTTACACTCGGAATGCCAGGTTGGTCCCTCAGAATCACAGGATAGGTGAACCTACTGACATAGCAGTTTGATTCTCAGTGAAGGTGGGGTCGATATCCAACTGTTTGATTTTTCTGTTGTCCTGTTGTTCGAACGGTTGCTCGATTTTTCTATTGATACATGAAAATTGGTGTCCGTTTGCTAAAATCTCGACGGGATTGTTTCCGTGGGCTCTAAGCATGACACTCGCGGCAGCGGGTCATGTTCTAGGAAGGTAAGATATTCGGCATAACGAATAACTTTATACCAATTGGTCATGTCCACAGACGCTTAACTCTCTCCCTCTTAATATTCATACTGCGAATTAATATGTCTATTGCCAATTCTGTTCAGTGGATTTGATCCTGGAATACATGGTTTGACTCTCGGAATCACAGGTGCGCTGATGCTTGATACTTACCTGTGCAGCTCTCAATGATGCTGATAATGTTCTGGGACAGTTTGCCTCTCGATCTCCTTATTCATAAATGAAGTTAAGGTGCCCGTCCGTAAAGTGTATTGTAATTTGTTCCACTGTACACGGTGTTATAACTTCAATACACATGGTTTGCATCTTCGGGAAAAGTTGTGACTCTATATGAATAGGTAACGTTATACAACGGTATGACGGTATGCTTTAATATTGTTACCGTATATTAAGTTTTCTATTGCCATCACTGTTCAGCGGAATTAGACCCGAAACACCTCGATAGACTTTCGGAATCACAGGATAGGTGAAGATTTTGCCTCAGATATATGACTTACAATGAAGGTGGTAACATTTTCGAACGGCTCGACAAACGATCTTCTAATTCATTCATGAATTTAAGGATGCGGACGCTAAAATATATATCAATTTGCTTCCGTGAACACGAGGTTATACTCTCAGTACAGGGCGATAGGATTTCGGTGGGTCAGGTCTTCAGTGAAGCGTATGAATTTACATCAATTGGTAGCTTTATCAATCTGATTGACGCTCTACTTTAATATACATACCCTGAAATGTGGTGTCTAATGCCAATACTGTTTCACCATCGAACTTCTAATTCTTGAACGCAATTAAGATGCCATCACTATAATATATACTTATGAGATTCCCTAAATATAAAGCTATTCTCTCAGATAAAGTGGGATAGATTTTCGGAGGATAAGGTCTTACGTAAAGCGTGCGATTTTCTAACAACTGGTGACGTTCTCAAACGGGGTAACGCCCTAACTTAATATTCAAACCGTGGAGTATGGTGTCTATTTCCAATACTGTTCATCGCATTTACTACCGGAATACCTGGTTTGAATATCGAAATCTCAGGAGAGGTGAATCTATTCACATGGCCGTTCTTCTGTCACAGAAGGTGGCAACGATCTCGAACGGTTTGACCCTCGATCTTCCAATTCATACAAGTAGTTAAGGTGACCGACGCTGAAATGAGGAATAACGACTTTCCCTGAACACGAATTTATACCGTCGATATAGCGGATTATGTTCACGGAAATTAAGGTATCTGGTAAGGAGTATGACGTTATATCAATTGGTAACATTCTAAATCAGATCGGCACCCCCCTTTGATATTTAAACAGTGAATTATTGAGTCCATTGCCAATACGATTCAGCGGATTTACTCCTGATATACCAGATTTGACTCCTGGATTCACAGGGTAGCTGAAGCTTTTGGCATAGCCGATCGTAGGTCGCCTATTAAAGTAGAGAGTCAAGCTGACGAGGACCATTACCAATTTATATAAAGTCATTCACTATACGGAATATCGAACGTTTCTGGAACATAACCTGTTGCAGCGAGATCCTTGCATAATGTTCACGGAAACAAATTAGTAAACATATTTGCAGCCGAACAACTTATTCTCATGCTTGAATATCATAATCGAGAGTCAAACCGTTCGAGAGCGTGACCACCGCTGACTCCGATGACGAATGTTGGCAATAGGCACGATAATCATCGGTAAGGGTATTAAAGTGGAGAGTCAGTCCGTTGTAGATCCTTAAGAACTGGTACAGAGTGAAACCTTTTACCGGAAGCCTTACCTTCCGCGAACTAAACCCGCTGTAACGAGAAAATAACATAGTGTTCAAACAGGCAAAATAGTATACATTTTAGTGACGGCACCTTAATTTTATGTCAGAAATACGAAGGAAGGTGGGAAACCATATCGAGGACGTTTCCAGCTTCTTTGGAGATCGAACGCCTCCGTCAGCAGCTACACCTATCCTGATATTCCGAAAGTAAAACCGGGTGTGCCGGGAGTAAATCGGCGAAAGAGTCTTGGCCCTGGACGCCTTAATTCATTGTTGGAATATTAAACTTTACAGTCATCCCGTTTGAGAACTTTACCAATTCGTACGAAGACATTCTTTTTAAAGAATATCTTAACTTCCGAGAAACTAACCCGCCGAATCGACAGTACAACTATGTATTTCGAGAAGCATATTAGTGTCCACATTGGTGACCGATACCGTAACTTCATGTGTGAATTAGAAGGTCGAAGGTGAAAGCGTTCGAAGACGTTATCACCTTTTTTGAATGTTGCATACCTCAGTCAATAGCTTCATATATCCTGTTATTCCGGCGGTCAATCCAGGTATGCCGGAAGTCAATACGCTCTACACTATTGGAAATGGACAACTTAATTCATGGTTTGAATTCTAATTATACCGTCAAACCGATCGAGATCAGTACCACCTTCTATGGGATTCGGACGACTATGTCAATACCTATACCTATCTTTTGCTTCTGAGAGTCAAACCAGGTATTACAGGAGTAAATACGCTGCACATAATTGGCAATAGACACCTTAAACGTCGGTTTCAATACAAAAGTCGAGTGTCAAACCGTTATAGAACGATACCTATTCGCATAGAGTCAAACAGTTACCGAATGCCCTGCCTTCAGAAAACCGAACCCCCAGTAGCGAGTGTCTTGCCTAATGCTCTCGGAAACACATTAGTAGAGAATATATGATATAGGATCCTTGTTTTCATGTATGTATAGCAAAATTGATCGTCAAAGCGTTCGAGAATGTTACGAATTTCTTTGAGGGACGAACGGCTGCGTCAATAGCCACAGCAACCCTGTGATTCCTGAAGACAAGCAATGTATTGCAGCTGTAACTCCATTGAACAGTTTTGGCAATAGGCACCTTAATTCAGGCATTTAATATTAAAGTACGGTATCAATCAATTTGAGAATGTTACCTATTGCTATATAGTCAAAATGTTACCGAAGGCCAGTCCTTCCGTGAAGCTATCTCGCTGTATCAAGTGTACAACTTCGTGTGTATAGACGAAAATATAGAAGAAAGAAGAGAAGAAACGATACCGCATTCCGTGAGAGTCGATCGGCTGAGTCAATTGCTTCACGTATCCTGCGGTTCAGAGGGTCAAATCAGGTTTAACGTGAGTAAATCCGCGGTACAATATTAGCATTAGACACACTATTTCAGAGTAATAGAGTACGGAGTCAATCCATTGTGTAACGCTACATATTTGTATATGGTCAAACTTTTTTCCGAAAGATTTACTTTTCGAGATGATAACCCGCTGCATCGTGAGTATAACATCGTGTTCAGTGGATCAGACAACAATACATTCTAATGACGGGCATCTTAAGTTCATGCATGAATTAGCAGACAGAGTGTCAAACCGCTCGGGAAGAGTGCCACCTTCTGTAAGATACGAGCGATTAAGTGAATATCTTCATCGGTCCTGAGATACCGAGAGTCAACTACGGATTCCGGGAGTAAATCCGATGAACGGTATTGGCAATTGACCACCTATTACACGGTTTGAATATTAAAGTAGTGCGTCAGTCCGTTTATGAAAGCAAGCAAATGGTATACAGTCATACGTTTTACTGAAGACCTTGAATTCCGAAAGCATATCCCGCAGTACCGAGAGTATGTCATCGTATTCAGGGGAACGAATTGGTACACATATCAGTGAAGCGCACCTTAACATCATGTATGAATTAGAAGACCGACGGCCGAACCTTTCTAGAACGATACATCCTTCTTTGGGAGACGAATGGCTGAGTCAATAGCGTCACATGTCATGTGGTTCCGAGAGTCACACTATGTATATCAGGAGTCGATCCACTGTACAGTACAGGCAATAGACACATTTATTCACGGTATGAATATTAAAGCAGAAGGTGAATTCGACGGAGAACTTTACCAGATGTTATAAAGTCAACCGTTTTACCGGAGATATTACCTTCCGCGAACCTCACCCGCTTCATCGAGAATATGTCATCGTGATCAGCGAAAAATGATGGTAATCATTTCAGTGACTGGCAGCTTAACCTCCTGTATGAATTAGAAGGCCTTATGTGAAACCGTGCGAGGACGGTACCACCTTTTTTGACACTCGAACGGCTTAGTCAATAGCTTCACCTTTTCCTCTGATTCCGAAAGTCACCAGGTTATCGAGGAATGAGTAGGCTAAACAGCTTTGCATTAGATACCAGCGTTGACGGTTTGAATATTAAAGTAGAGCATTAAACCGTTTGAGAGCGTCACACATTGTGGTATAAAGTCAAGCGCTTGACCGAAGGCCATACCGTCCGAGAAGCTAACCCCTCGTATCGAGAGTATTGCTTCGTGGTTAGTCAAACACATTAGTATAAATTTTATTGACGCCACATTAAGTTCATGTATGAATAAGAATATCGTTGTTCAAAGGGTTTAAGGACATTACCACCCTCTTTAAGAGTCGGGCGGCAAGGTCAATATCTTCGCCTCTCTTGTGATTCTGAGAGTCCCACCTGGTATTCAGGGAGTAAATCCATTGTACAATATTACACCGTTATAAAAACCGTTTGAGAGCGTTACTAATTATTATAAACTCAATCGTTCTACCGAAGGCCGTACCTTCCGCGAACCTCACCCGCTTCATCGAGAGCATAACTGAGTGTTAAAAGGGACAAATTATTATGCATTTTAGTAACGGAGACCAAAATTTCATTATGATTAGCTGATCGGGTGTCCAGCCATACGAGGACGTTACCACCTTCTTTGAGTGTCGAACGGCTAAGTCGATAGCTTCACGTATACTGCGATTCCGAGAGACAAACCTGGTATTCCAGGAGAAGATCCGCTGAAGAGTATAGGCAATAGACACTTTAATACACGGCATGTATATTAAAATTGAGCGTCAAACCGTTTGAGAACTTTACAAATTGTTATATGGTCATACGTTTTACCGATGGCCGTACCTTCCGCGAACATCACCTGTTTCTTCGTGAGTATATCTCTGTGTTCAGATGATCTAATTAGAAAGCATGTTATTGACGGGGACAACAATTTCATTATGAAAATGAAGATCGTGGGTCGAACCTTTCGAGAAACGTACCACCTTCTATGGGATTCGAACAGCTGGATCCATAGCTTCACCTATCCTGTGATTCCGAAAGTCAAACGAGATATTCCGGGAGTAAATGCGCTGTACATTATTGGCGAAATATACCTTCAATCGTGGACTGAATATTAAAATAGAGCGTCACACTGTGTGAGAACGTTACTAAATGCTATATACATCAAACGTTTCACCGAATGCCTTGCCCTCCGAAATCTGAACCGCCATATCCGGAGTATAGCTATGTGTTTCGGGAAACCAATTAGCATACAATTCAGTGCCGGCACCGTAAATTCATGCATGAATTAGAAGATCGAGGTCAATCCGATCGATGACGTTGCCACCTTCTATGAGAGATGAACGGCTAAGTCAATTGCTGCACCTATCCTGCAGGTCGGAGAGTAAAACCAGGTATTCGGGGAGTAAGTCCGCTTATGAGTTTTGGCAACAGACACCTTAATTCACGGCATGAATGTTGCAGTATAGCGTCAAACCATTAGAGGGCGTTACCATTTGGTGTAAAGTCAAACATTTACCAATTCCCTTACTTTCCGAGAACATATCCCGCTGTTTCGTGGGTATAGGTTCGTGCTCAGAGAAACAAATTTAGTAGACATTTTAGTGGCGGCACCATAATTTCATATATGAATTATACGATCGAGTGTCAAACAGTTCGATAACGCTATCACATTCTTTGAGTTTCGCACAGCTAAATCAATAGCTTCACATGTCCAGTGATTCCGAAAGTCAAACCAGGCATATCGGGAGTTAATTTGCTGAACTGTATTTGCATTAATCACCATACTGCACGTTCTTACTATTAATGTATAGAGTCATATTGTTATAGAGCGATACATACTTGTATATGGCCAACATTTTTACAGACAGCTTTAACTTCCGAGAACCTAACCCGCTCTATCGAAAGTAAAACTTCGTGTTCAGGAAATTATAATTACTATACAATTTTGTGGCTGACACTTTAATTTCATGTACGAATAAGGAGATTGATAGTCATTCCGCTTGGGAACGTGCACCACCACTTTCGAGACTCTCACAGCTAAGGCAACAGCTTCACATATACTGTGATTCCAAGTGTCAGTCCAGGTATTCCCGGAGTAAATTCTGTGAATATTATGGCAATTAGACGACACTGTTCACAGTTTGAATATTAAAGTACCGACTCTAACCATTGTAGAGCATTATCTATTGATGTACTGTCAAACGTTGTACAATGAAACTTACGCTCCGAGAACATAACCCGCCGTATCAAGAGTATAACATCGTGTTCATAGGTACAAACTAACATACGTTTTAGTGACAGGCACCATAATTTCATGTATGAAAAGGAATACCGGGAAACAAAGTGTTCCAGAACGTTACCACCTTCCTTGAGAATCGCACTGCTATGTCAATAGCTTTACCTATCCCTTGCTTCTGAGAGTCAACCCAGGATTTCTGGGAGTAAATTAGCTAAAAGGGTATTGCCAGTAAACACCTTAATTCTCGGTATGAACATTAAAGTACATAGTCAATCCGTCAGGGAACATCACCAATCCGTATGAAGTCATTTGTTTTACCGAATGCCATACCTTCTGTGAAAATATCTCGCCGTATCTAGAGTATAACTTCGTATTCACTGAAGAAAATTAGAATACATTTTAGTGATGGGCACACTATTTTCATTTATGAATTAGACTAATCGAGGGTCAATCCGTTCGAGATCGTGACACCGCTCCTGTATGAAAGTCAAAGCGCTATGCCAATAGCTTCACATATCCTTTAACTCTGAGAGTCAAGCCAGGTATGCCGTATGTGAATCCTAGGAACAGTTTTGGCTCTAGACACCTTATTTCACGGATTGAATATCAAAGTAGAGTCAAATCGTTTGAGTACCCAATCGGTATGAAGACATACCTCTTACCGAAGTCCTTACCAGCCGAGAAGTTAACCCGCTGTATCGAGAGTATAATTTCGTATTGAGAGACACACATTGGTATACATTTTCGTCACGGGGCCCTTAATTTCATGTGAGAACTGGAATATCGAGTATCAAACCGTTCGAGAACGTTACCGCCTTCCCTGTGTGTCGAACGGTTGAGTCAATAGGTTCCCGTATCCTGTGCATCCAACAGTCAAACCAAGTATTCCAGAAGTTGCTCCACCGAACAGTCTTGGCTATACACGCGTTAATTGACGGTATGAATATTAAAGTACAGTGTCAAACCATTGTAGAACGATAACTATTTGTATAAAGACAATCATTCTACACATGGCCGTACATCCCGAAAAGCCTGTCCCGCTGTATCGAGAGTATAACAAAGTGTATAGATAAATACATTAGAATACATTAAAGTTACGGGCACGTCAATTTTATGTATGAACTAGAAGGTCGAGACTCAAGTCGTTCAAGAACGTTACAACCTATGCTCAGAGCCACAGAGCTGAGTCAATGGCTTCCTCTACACTGTGATTGCGAGGGTCAGACCAGGTCTTCCGGAGTCAACCCACATTGCAGTATTACCAGTATACACGTTCGTACACAGCATTAATATTAAAATATAGCGTCAAACATGTCGATAACGTTACCTATTATCATAGCGTCTAACATTCTTCGGAAGGCTTCGCCATCCGCGAGAAAATGCTCTATG
>NW_027470108.1:0-44934 GCF_051020765.1 Lasioglossum baleicum | reverse complement strand
ACTCGACTAGCCTGCGGGATGCATCCTCTCGCACGTGTTTTTTACTCGACTAGCCTGCGGGAAGCATCCTCTCGCACGTGTTTTTTACTCGACTAGCTGCGGGATGCATCCTCTCGCACGTGTTTTTACTCGACTAGCCTGCGGGAAGCATCCTCTCGCACGTGTTTTTACTCGACTAGTCTGCGGGATGCATCCTCTCGCACGTGTTTTTACTCGACTAGCTTGCGGGATGCATCCTCTCGCACGTGTTTTCGCTCGACTAGCCTGCGGGATGCATCCTCTCGCACGTGTTTTTGCTCGACTAGCCTGCGGGATGCATCCTCTCGCACGTGTTTTTACTCGACTAGCCTGCGGGATGCATCCTCTCGCACGTGTTTTTTGCTCGACTAGCCTGCGGGATGCATCCTCTCGCACGTGTATTTGCTCGACTAGCCTGCGGGATGCATCCTCTCGCACGTGTTTGTGCTCGACTAGCCTGCGGGATGCATCCTCTCGCACGTGTTTTTACTTGACTAGCCTGCGGGATGCATCCTCTCGCACGTGTTTTTACTCGACTAGCCTGCGGGATGCATCCTCTCGCACGTGTTTTTGCTCGACTAGCCTGCGAGATGCATCCTCTCGCACGTGTTTTTGCTCGACTAGGCATGCGCATCCCAAAAAACCTGCTCATGCGCATCCCACAAAACCTCGCACGTGTTTTTACTCGACTAGCCTGCGGGATGCATCCTCTCGCACGTGTTTTTACTCGACTAGCCTGCGGGATGCATCCTCTCGCACGTGTTTTTACTCGACTAGCCTGCGGGATGCATCCTCTCGCACGTGTTTTTAATCGACTAGCCTGCGGGAAGCATCCTCTCGCACGTGTTTTTACTCGACTAGTCTGCGGGATGCATCCTCTCGCACGTGTTTTTACTCGACTAGCTTGCGGGATGCATCCTCTCGCACGTGTTTTCGCTCGACTAGCCTGCGGGATGCATCCTCTCGCACGTGTTTGTGCTCGACTAGCCTGCGGGATGCATCCTCTCGCACGTGTTTTTACTCGACTAGCCTGCAGGATGCATCCTCTCGCACGTGTTTTTACTCGACTAGCCTGCGGGATGCATCCTCTCGCACGTGTTTTTGCTCGACTAGCCTGCGGGATGCATCCTCTCGCACGTGTTTTTGCTCGACTAGGCATGCGCATCCCAAAAAACCTGCGCGTGCGCATCCCAAAAAACCTGCTCATGCGCATCCCACAAAACCTCGCACGTGTTTTTACTCGACTAGGCTGCGGGATGCATCCTCTCGCACGTGTTTTTACTCGACTAGCCTGCGGGATGCATCCTCTCGCACGTGTTTTTACTCGACTAGCCTGCGGGATGCATCCTCTCGCACGTGTTTTTAATCGACTAGCCTGCGGGAAGCATCCTCTCGCACGTGTTTTTACTCGACTAGTCTGCGGGATGCATCCTCTCGCACGTGTTTTTACTCGACTAGCTTGCGAGATGCATCCTCTCGCACGTGTTTTCGCTCGACTAGCCTGCGGGATGCATCCTCTCGCACGTGTTTTTGCTCGACTAGCCTGCGGGATGCATCCTCTCGCACGTGTTTTTACTCGACTAGCCTGCGGGATGCATCCTCTCGCACGTGTTTTTGCTCGACTAGCCTGCGGGATGCATCCTCTCGCACGTGTATTTGCTCGACTAGCCTGCGGGATGCATCCTCTCGCACGTGTTTGTGCTCGACTAGCCTGCGGGATGCATCCTCTCGCACGTGTTTTTACTTGACTAGCCTGCGGGATGCATGCTCTCGCACGTGCTTTTGCTCGACTAGCCTGCGGGATGCATCCTCTCGCACGTGTTTTTGCTCGACTAGCCTGCGGGATGTATCCTCTCGCACGTGTTTTTACTCGACTAGCCTTCGGGGTGCATCCTCTCGCACGTGTTTTTACTCGACTACCCTGCGGGATGCATCCTCTCGCACGTGTTTTTGCTCGACTAGCCTGCGGGATGCATCCTCTCGCACGTGTTTTTACTCGACTACCCTGCGGGATGCATCCTCTCGCACGTGTTTTTGCTCGACTAGCCTGCGGGATGCATCCTCTCGCACGTGTTTTTACTCGACTAGCCTGCCGGATGCATCCTCTCGCACGTGTTTTTACTCGACTAGCCTGCGGGATGCATCCTCTCGCACGTGTTTTTGCTCGACTAGCCTGCGGGATGCATCCTCTCGCACGTGTTTTTGCTCGACTAGCCTGCGGGATGCATCCTCTCGCACGTGTTTTTGCTCGACTAGCCATGCGCATCCCAAAAAACCTGCGCATGCGCATCCCACAAAACCTCGCACGTGTTTTTACTCGACTAGCCTGCGGGATGCATCCTCTCGCACGTGTTTTTACTCGACTAGCCTGCGGGATGCATCCTCTCGCACGTGTTTTTACTCGACTAGCCTGCGGGATGCATCCTCTCGCACGTGTTTTTACTCGACTAGCCTGCGGGATGCATCCTCTCGCACGTGTTTTTGCTCGACTAGCCTGCGGGATGCATCCTCTCGCACGTGTTTTTGCTCAACTAGCCTGCGGGATGCATCCTCTCGCACGTGTTTTTACTCAACTAGTCTGCGGGATGCATCCTCTCGCACGTGTTTTTACTCGACTAGCCTGCGGGATGCATCCTCTCGCACGTGTTTTTACTCGACTAGTCTGCAGGATGCATCCTCTCGCACGTGTTTTTACTCGACTAGCCTGCGGGATGCATCCTCTCGCACGTGTTTTTGCTCGACTAGCCTGCGGGATGCATCCTCTCGCACGTGTTTTTGCTCGACTAGCCTGCGGGATGCATCCTCTCGCACGTGTTTTTACTCGACTAGCCTGCGGGATGCATCCTCTCGCACGTGTTTTTGCTCGACTAGCCTGCGGGATGCATCCTCTCGTACGTGTTTTTACTCGACTAGCCTGCGGGATGCATCCTCTCGCACGTGTTTTTACTCGACTAGCCTGCGGGATGCATCCTCTCGCACGTGTTTTTGCTCGACTAGCCTGCGGGATGCATCCTCTCGCACGTGTTTTTGCTCGACTAGCCATGCGCATCCCAAAAACCCTGTGCATGCGCATCCCACAAAACCTGCGCATGCGCATCCCACAAAACCTCGCACGTGTTTTTGCTCGACTAGCCATGCGCATCCCAAAAAACCTGCCCATGCGCATCCCACAAAACCTGCGCATGCGCATCCCACAAAACCTCGCACGTATTTTTACTCCACTAGCCTGCGGGATGCATCCTCTCGCACGTGTTTTTACTCGACTAGCCTGCAGGATGCATCCTCTCGCACGTGTTTTTACTCGACTAGCCTGCGGGATGCATCCTCTCGCACGTGTTTTTGCTCGACTAGCCTGCGGGATGCATCCTCTCGCACGTGTTTTTGCTCGACTAGGCATGCGCATCCCAAAAAACCTGCGCATGCGCATCCCAAAAAACCTGCTCATGCGCATCCCACAAAACCTCGCACGTGTTTTTACTCGACTAGCCTGCGGGATGCATCCTCTCGCACGTGTTTTTACTCGACTAGCCTGCGGGATGCATCCTCTCGCACGTGTTTTTACTCGACTAGCCTGCGGGATGCATCCTCTCGCACGTGTTTTTACTCGACTAGCCTGCGGGAAGCATCCTCTCGCACGTGTTTTTACTCGACTAGTCTGCGGGATGCATCCTCTCGCACGTGTTTTTACTCGACTAGCTTGCGGGATGCATCCTCTCGCACGTGTTTTCGCTCGACTAGCCTGCGGGATGCATCCTCTCGCACGTGTTTTTGCTCGACTAGCCTGCGGGATGCATCCTCTCGCACGTGTTTTTACTCGACTAGCCTGCGGGATGCATCCTCTCGCACGTGTTTTTGCTCGACTAGCCTGCGGGATGCATCCTCTCGCACGTGTATTTGCTCGACTAGCCTGCGGGATGCATCCTCTCGCACGTGTTTGTGCTCGACTAGCCTGCGGGATGCATCCTCTCGCACGTGTTTTTGCTCGACTAGCCTGCGGGATGTATCCTCTCGCACGTGTTTTTACTCGACTAGCCTTCGGGGTGCATCCTCTCGCACGTGTTTTTACTCGACTACCCTGCGGGATGCATCCTCTCGCACGTGTTTTTGCTCGACTAGCCTGCGGGATGCATCCTCTCGCACGTGTTTTTACTCGACTACCCTGCGGGATGCATCCTCTCGCACGTGTTTTTGCTCGACTAGCCTGCCGGATGCATCCTCTCGCACGTGTTTTTACTCGACTAGCCTGCGGGATGCATCCTCTCGCACGTGTTTTTGCTCGACTAGCCTGAGGGATGCATCCTCTCGCACGTGTTTTTGCTCGACCAGCCTGCGGGATGCATCCTCTCGCACGTGTTTTTGCTCGACTAGCCATGCGCATCCCAAAAAACCTGCGCATGCGCATCCCACAAAACCTCGCACGTGTTTTTACTCGACTAGCCTGCGGGATGCATCCTCTCGCACGTGTTTTTACTCGACTAGCCTGCGGGATGCATCCTCTCGCACGTGTTTTTGCTCGACTAGCCTGCGGGATGCATCCTCTCGCACGTGTTTTTGCTCGACTAGCCTGCGGGATGCATCCTCTCGCACGTGTTTTTGCTCGACTAGCCATGCGCATCCCAAAAAACCTGCGCATGCGCATCCCACAAAACCTCGCACGTGTTTTTACTCGACTAGCCTGCGGGATGCATCCTCTCGCACGTGTTTTTACTCGACTAGCCTGCGGGATGCATCCTCTCGCACGTGTTTTTACTCGACTAGCCTGCGGGATGCATCCTCTCGCACGTGTTTTTACTCGACTAGCCTGCGGGATGCATCCTCTCGCACGTGTTTTTGCTCGACTAGCCTGCGGGATGCATCCTCTCGCACGTGTTTTTGCTCGACTACCCTGCGGGATGCATCCTCTCGCACGTGTTTTTGCTCGACTAGCCATGCGCATCCCAAAAAACCTGCGCATGCGCATCCCAAAAAACCTGCGCATGCGCATCCCACAAAACCTGCGCATGCGCATCCCACAAAACCTCGCACGTGTTTTTACTCAACTAGCCTGCGGGATGCATCCTCTCGCACGTGTTTTTACTCAACTAGTCTGCGGGATGCATCCTCTCGCACGTGTTTTTACTCGACTAGCCTGCGGGATGCATCCTCTCGCACGTGTTTTTACTCGACTAGTCTGCAGGATGCATCCTCTCGCACGTGTTTTTACTCGACTAGCCTGCGGGATGCATCCTCTCGCACGTGTTTTTGCTCGACTAGCCTGCGGGATGCATCCTCTCGCACGTGTTTTTGCTCGACTAGCCTGCGGGATGCATCCTCTCGCACGTGTTTTTACTCGACTAGCCTGCGGGATGCATCCTCTCGCACGTGTTTTTGCTCGACTAGCCTGCGGGATGCATCCTCTCGTACGTGTTTTTACTCGACTAGCCTGCGGGATGCATCCTCTCGCACGTGTTTTTACTCGACTAGCCTGCGGGATGCATCCTCTCGCACGTGTTTTTGCTCGACTAGCCTGCGGGATGCATCCTCTCGCACGTGTTTTTGCTCGACTAGCCTGCGGGATGCATCCTCTCGCACGTGTTTTTGCTCGACTAGCCATGCGCATCCCAAAAACCCTGTGCATGCGCATCCCACAAAACCTGCGCATGCGCATCCCACAAAACCTCGCACGTGTTTTTGCTCGACTAGCCATGCGCATCCCAAAAAACCTGCCCATGCGCATCCCACAAAACCTGCGCATGCGCATCCCACAAAACCTGCGCATGCGCATCCCACAAAACCTCGCACGTATTTTTACTCGACTAGCCTGCGGGATGCATCCTCTCGCACGTGTTTTTACTCGACTAGCCTGCAGGATGCATCCTCTCGCACGTGTTTTTACTCGACTAGCCTGCGGGATGCATCCTCTCGCACGTGTTTTTGCTCGACTAGCCTGCGGGATGCATCCTCTCGCACGTGTTTTTGCTCGACTAGGCATGCGCATCCCAAAAAACCTGCGCATGCGCATCCCAAAAAACCTGCTCATGCGCATCCCACAAAACCTCGCACGTGTTTTTACTCGACTAGCCTGCGGGATGCATCCTCTCGCACGTGTTTTTGCTCGACTAGCCTGCGGGATGCATCCTCTCGCACGTGTTTTTGCTCGACTAGGCATGCGCATCCCAAAAAACCTGCGCGTGCGCATCCCAAAAAACCTGCTCATGCGCATCCCACAAAACCTCGCACGTGTTTTTACTCGACTAGCCTGCGGGATGCATCCTCTCGCACGTGTTTTTACTCGACTAGCCTGCGGGATGCATCCTCTCGCACGTGTTTTTACTCGACTAGCTGCGGGATGCATCCTCTCGCACGTGTTTTTAATCGACTAGCCTGCGGGAAGCATCCTCTCGCACGTGTTTTTACTCGACTAGTCTGCGGGATGCATCCTCTCGCACGTGTTTTTACTCGACTAGCTTGCGGGATGCATCCTCTCGCACGTGTTTTCGCTCGACTAGCCTGCGGGATGCATCCTCTCGCACGTGTTTTTGCTCGACTAGCCTGCGGGATGCATCCTCTCGCACGTGTTTTTACTCGACTAGCCTGCGGGATGCATCCTCTCGCACGTGTTTTTGCTCGACTAGCCTGCGGGATGCATCCTCTCGCACGTGTATTTGCTCGACTAGCCTGCGGGATGCATCCTCTCGCACGTGTTTGTGCTCGACTAGCCTGCGGGATGCATCCTCTCGCACGTGTTTTTACTTGACTAGCCTGCGGGATGCATGCTCTCGCACGTGCTTTTGCTCGACTAGCCTGCGGGATGCATCCTCTCGCACGTGTTTTTGCTCGACTAGCCTGCGGGATGTATCCTCTCGCACGTGTTTTTACTTGACTAGCCTTCGGGGTGCATCCTCTCGCACGTGTTTTTACTCGACTACCCTGCGGGATGCATCCTCTCGCACGTGTTTTTGCTCGACTAGCCTGCGGGATGCATCCTCTCGCACGTGTTTTTACTCGACTACCCTGCGGGATGCATCCTCTCGCACGTGTTTTTGCTCGACTAGCCTGCGGGATGCATCCTCTCGCACGTGTTTTTACTCGACTAGCCTGCCGGATGCATCCTCTCGCACGTGTTTTTACTCGACTAGCCTGCGGGATGCATCCTCTCGCACGTGTTTTTGCTCGACTAGCCTGCGGGATGCATCCTCTCGCACGTGTTTTTGCTCGACTAGCCTGCGGGATGCATCCTCTCGCACGTGTTTTTGCTCGACTAGCTCTGCGCATCCCAAAAAACCTGCGCATGCGCATCCCACAAAACCTCGCACGTGTTTTTACTCGACTAGCCTGCGGGATGCATCCTCTCGCACGTGTTTTTACTCGACTAGCCTGCGGGATGCATCCTCTCGCACGTGTTTTTACTCGACTAGCCTGCGGGATGCATCCTCTCGCACGTGTTTTTACTCGACTAGCCTGCGGGATGCATCCTCTCGCACGTGTTTTTGCTCGACTAGCCTGCGGGATGCATCCTCTCGCACGTGTTTTTGCTCGACTACCCTGCGGGATGCATCCTCTCGCACGTGTTTTTGCTCGACTAGCCATGCGCATCCCAAAAAACCTGCGCATGCGCATCCCAAAAAACCTGCGCATGCGCATCCCACAAAACCTGCGCATGCGCATCCCACAAAACCTCGCACGTGTTTTTACTCAACTAGCCTGCGGGATGCATCCTCTCGCACGTGTTTTTACTCAACTAGTCTGCGGGATGCATCCTCTCGCACGTGTTTTTACTCGACTAGCCTGCGGGATGCATCCTCTCGCACGTGTTTTTACTCGACTAGTCTGCAGGATGCATCCTCTCGCACGTGTTTTTACTCGACTAGCCTGCAGGATGCATCCTCTCGCACGTGTTTTTACTCGACTAGCCTGCGGGATGCATCCTCTCGCACGTGTTTTTGCTCGACTAGCCTGCGGGATGCATCCTCTCGCACGTGTTTTTGCTCGACTAGGCATGCGCATCCCAAAAAACCTGCGCGTGCGCATCCCAAAAAACCTGCTCATGCGCATCCTACAAAACCTCGCACGTGTTTTTACTCGACTAGCCTGCGGGATGCATCCTCTCGCACGTGTTTTTACTCGACTAGCCTGCGGGATGCATCCTCTCGCACGTGTTTTTACTCGACTAGCCTGCGGGATGCATCCTCTCGCACGTGTTTTTAATCGACTAGCCTGCGGGAAGCATCCTCTCGCACGTGTTTTTACTCGACTAGTCTGCGGGATGCATCCTCTCGCACGTGTTTTTACTCGACTAGCTTGCGAGATGCATCCTCTCGCACGTGTTTTCGCTCGACTAGCCTGCGGGATGCATCCTCTCGCACGTGTTTTTGCTCGACTAGCCTGCGGGATGCATCCTCTCGCACGTGTTTTTACTCGACTAGCCTGCGGGATGCATCCTCTCGCACGTGTTTTTGCTCGACTAGCCTGCGGGATGCATCCTCTCGCACGTGTATTTGCTCGACTAGCCTGCGGGATGCATCCTCTCGCACGTGTTTGTGCTCGACTAGCCTGCGGGATGCATCCTCTCGGACGTGTTTGTGCTCGACTAGCCTGCGGGATGCATCCTGTCGCACGTGCTTTTGCTCGACTAGCCTGCGGGATGCATCCTCTCGCACGTGTTTTTGCTCGACTAGCCTGCGGGATGTATCCTCTCGCACGTGTTTTTACTTGACTAGCCTTCGGGGTGCATCCTCTCGCACGTGTTTTTACTCGACTACCCTGCGGGATGCATCCTCTCGCACGTGTTTTTGCTCGACTAGCCTGCGGGATGCATCCTCTCGCACGTGTTTTTACTCGACTACCCTGCGGGATGCATCCTCTCGCACGTGTTTTTGCTCGACTAGCCTGCGGGATGCATCCTCTCGCACGTGTTTTTACTCGACTAGCCTGCCGGATGCATCCTCTCGCACGTGTTTTTACTCGACTAGCCTGCGGGATGCATCCTCTCGCACGTGTTTTTGCTCGACTAGCCTGCGGGATGCATCCTCTCGCACGTGTTTTTGCTCGACTAGCCTGCGGGATGCATCCTCTCGCACGTGTTTTTGCTCGACTAGCTCTGCGCATCCCAAAAAACCTGCGCATGCGCATCCCACAAAACCTCGCACGTGTTTTTACTCGACTAGCCTGCGGGATGCATCCTCTCGCACGTGTTTTTACTCGACTAGCCTGCGGGATGCATCCTCTCGCACGTGTTTTTACTCGACTAGCCTGCGGGATGCATCCTCTCGCACGTGTTTTTACTCGACTAGCCTGCGGGATGCATCCTCTCGCACGTGTTTTTGCTCGACTAGCCTGCGGGATGCATCCTCTCGCACGTGTTTTTGCTCGACTACCCTGCGGGATGCATCCTCTCGCACGTGTTTTTGCTCGACTAGCCTGCGGGATGCATCCTCTCGCACGTGTTTTTGCTCGACTAGCCTGCGGGATGCATCCTCTCGCACGTGTTTTTACTCGACTAGCCTGCGGGATGCATCCTCTCGCACGTGTTTTTGCTCGACTAGCCTGCGGGATGCATCCTCTCGTACGTGTTTTTACTCGACTAGCCTGCGGGATGCATCCTCTCGCACGTGTTTTTACTCGACTAGCCTGCGGGATGCATCCTCTCGCACGTGTTTTTGCTCGACTAGCCTGCGGGATGCATCCTCTCGCACGTGTTTTTGCTCGACTAGCCTGCGGGATGCATCCTCTCGCACGTGTTTTTGCTCGACTAGCCATGCGCATCCCAAAAACCCTGTGCATGCGCATCCCACAAAACCTGCGCATGCGCATCCCACAAAACCTCGCACGTGTTTTTGCTCGACTAGCCATGCGCATCCCAAAAAACCTGCCCATGCGCATCCCACAAAACCTGCGCATGCGCATCCCACAAAACCTGCGCATACGCATCCCACAAAACCTCGCACGTATTTTTACTCGACTAGCCTGCGGGATGCATCCTCTCGCACGTGTTTTTACTCGACTAGCCTGCAGGATGCATCCTCTCGCACGTGTTTTTACTCGACTAGCCTGCGGGATGCATCCTCTCGCACGTGTTTTTACTCGACTAGCCTGCGGGATGCATCCTCTCGCACGTGTTTTTACTCGACTAGCCTGCGGGAAGCATCCTCTCGCACGTGTTTTTACTCGACTAGTCTGCGGGATGCATCCTCTCGCACGTGTTTTTACTCGACTAGCTTGCGGGATGCATCCTCTCGCACGTGTTTTCGCTCGACTAGCCTGCGGGATGCATCCTCTCGCACGTGTTTTTGCTCGACTAGCCTGCGGGATGCATCCTCTCGCACGTGTTTTTACTCGACTAGCCTGCGGGATGCATCCTCTCGCACGTGTTTTTGCTCGACTAGCCTGCGGGATGCATCCTCTCGCACGTGTATTTGCTCGACTAGCCTGCGGGATGCATCCTCTCGCACGTGTTTGTGCTCGACTAGCCTGCGGGATGCATCCTCTCGCACGTGTTTTTACTTGACTAGCCTGCGGGATGCATCCTCTCGCACGTGTTTTTACTCGACTAGCCTGCGGGATGCATCCTCTCGCACGTGTTTTTGCTCGACTAGCCTGCGAGATGCATCCTCTCGCACGTGTTTTTGCTCGACTAGGCATGCGCATCCCAAAAAACCTGCTCATGCGCATCCCACAAAACCTCGCACGTGTTTTTACTCGACTAGCCTGCGGGATGCATCCTCTCGCACGTGTTTTTACTCGACTAGCCTGCGGGATGCATCCTCTCGCACGTGTTTTTACTCGACTAGCCTGCGGGATGCATCCTCTCGCACGTGTTTTTAATCGACTAGCCTGCGGGAAGCATCCTCTCGCACGTGTTTTTACTCGACTAGTCTGCGGGATGCATCCTCTCGCACGTGTTTTTACTCGACTAGCTTGCGGGATGCATCCTCTCGCACGTGTTTTCGCTCGACTAGCCTGCGGGATGCATCCTCTCGCACGTGTTTGTGCTCGACTAGCCTGCGGGATGCATCCTCTCGCACGTGTTTTTACTCGACTAGCCTGCAGGATGCATCCTCTCGCACGTGTTTTTACTCGACTAGCCTGCGGGATGCATCCTCTCGCACGTGTTTTTGCTCGACTAGCCTGCGGGATGCATCCTCTCGCACGTGTTTTTGCTCGACTAGGCATGCGCATCCCAAAAAACCTGCGCGTGCGCATCCCAAAAAACCTGCTCATGCGCATCCCACAAAACCTCGCACGTGTTTTTACTCGACTAGGCTGCGGGATGCATCCTCTCGCACGTGTTTTTACTCGACTAGCCTGCGGGATGCATCCTCTCGCACGTGTTTTTACTCGACTAGCCTGCGGGATGCATCCTCTCGCACGTGTTTTTAATCGACTAGCCTGCGGGAAGCATCCTCTCGCACGTGTTTTTACTCGACTAGTCTGCGGGATGCATCCTCTCGCACGTGTTTTTACTCGACTAGCTTGCGAGATGCATCCTCTCGCACGTGTTTTCGCTCGACTAGCCTGCGGGATGCATCCTCTCGCACGTGTTTTTGCTCGACTAGCCTGCGGGATGCATCCTCTCGCACGTGTTTTTACTCGACTAGCCTGCGGGATGCATCCTCTCGCACGTGTTTTTGCTCGACTAGCCTGCGGGATGCATCCTCTCGCACGTGTATTTGCTCGACTAGCCTGCGGGATGCATCCTCTCGCACGTGTTTGTGCTCGACTAGCCTGCGGGATGCATCCTCTCGCACGTGTTTTTACTTGACTAGCCTGCGGGATGCATGCTCTCGCACGTGCTTTTGCTCGACTAGCCTGCGGGATGCATCCTCTCGCACGTGTTTTTGCTCGACTAGCCTGCGGGATGTATCCTCTCGCACGTGTTTTTACTCGACTAGCCTTCGGGGTGCATCCTCTCGCACGTGTTTTTACTCGACTACCCTGCGGGATGCATCCTCTCGCACGTGTTTTTGCTCGACTAGCCTGCGGGATGCATCCTCTCGCACGTGTTTTTACTCGACTACCCTGCGGGATGCATCCTCTCGCACGTGTTTTTGCTCGACTAGCCTGCGGGATGCATCCTCTCGCACGTGTTTTTACTCGACTAGCCTGCCGGATGCATCCTCTCGCACGTGTTTTTACTCGACTAGCCTGCGGGATGCATCCTCTCGCACGTGTTTTTGCTCGACTAGCCTGCGGGATGCATCCTCTCGCACGTGTTTTTGCTCGACTAGCCTGCGGGATGCATCCTCTCGCACGTGTTTTTGCTCGACTAGCCATGCGCATCCCAAAAAACCTGCGCATGCGCATCCCACAAAACCTCGCACGTGTTTTTACTCGACTAGCCTGCGGGATGCATCCTCTCGCACGTGTTTTTACTCGACTAGCCTGCGGGATGCATCCTCTCGCACGTGTTTTTACTCGACTAGCCTGCGGGATGCATCCTCTCGCACGTGTTTTTACTCGACTAGCCTGCGGGATGCATCCTCTCGCACGTGTTTTTGCTCGACTAGCCTGCGGGATGCATCCTCTCGCACGTGTTTTTGCTCAACTAGCCTGCGGGATGCATCCTCTCGCACGTGTTTTTACTCAACTAGTCTGCGGGATGCATCCTCTCGCACGTGTTTTTACTCGACTAGCCTGCGGGATGCATCCTCTCGCACGTGTTTTTACTCGACTAGTCTGCAGGATGCATCCTCTCGCACGTGTTTTTACTCGACTAGCCTGCGGGATGCATCCTCTCGCACGTGTTTTTGCTCGACTAGCCTGCGGGATGCATCCTCTCGCACGTGTTTTTGCTCGACTAGCCTGCGGGATGCATCCTCTCGCACGTGTTTTTACTCGACTAGCCTGCGGGATGCATCCTCTCGCACGTGTTTTTGCTCGACTAGCCTGCGGGATGCATCCTCTCGTACGTGTTTTTACTCGACTAGCCTGCGGGATGCATCCTCTCGCACGTGTTTTTACTCGACTAGCCTGCGGGATGCATCCTCTCGCACGTGTTTTTGCTCGACTAGCCTGCGGGATGCATCCTCTCGCACGTGTTTTTGCTCGACTAGCCATGCGCATCCCAAAAACCCTGTGCATGCGCATCCCACAAAACCTGCGCATGCGCATCCCACAAAACCTCGCACGTGTTTTTGCTCGACTAGCCATGCGCATCCCAAAAAACCTGCCCATGCGCATCCCACAAAACCTGCGCATGCGCATCCCACAAAACCTCGCACGTATTTTTACTCCACTAGCCTGCGGGATGCATCCTCTCGCACGTGTTTTTACTCGACTAGCCTGCAGGATGCATCCTCTCGCACGTGTTTTTACTCGACTAGCCTGCGGGATGCATCCTCTCGCACGTGTTTTTGCTCGACTAGCCTGCGGGATGCATCCTCTCGCACGTGTTTTTGCTCGACTAGGCATGCGCATCCCAAAAAACCTGCGCATGCGCATCCCAAAAAACCTGCGCATGCGCATCCCAAAAAACCTGCTCATGCGCATCCCACAAAACCTCGCACGTGTTTTTACTCGACTAGCCTGCGGGATGCATCCTCTCGCACGTGTTTTTACTCGACTAGCCTGCGGGATGCATCCTCTCGCACGTGTTTTTACTCGACTAGCCTGCGGGATGCATCCTCTCGCACGTGTTTTTACTCGACTAGCCTGCGGGAAGCATCCTCTCGCACGTGTTTTTACTCGACTAGTCTGCGGGATGCATCCTCTCGCACGTGTTTTTACTCGACTAGCTTGCGGGATGCATCCTCTCGCACGTGTTTTCGCTCGACTAGCCTGCGGGATGCATCCTCTCGCACGTGTTTTTGCTCGACTAGCCTGCGGGATGCATCCTCTCGCACGTGTTTTTACTCGACTAGCCTGCGGGATGCATCCTCTCGCACGTGTTTTTGCTCGACTAGCCTGCGGGATGCATCCTCTCGCACGTGTATTTGCTCGACTAGCCTGCGGGATGCATCCTCTCGCACGTGTTTGTGCTCGACTAGCCTGCGGGATGCATCCTCTCGCACGTGTTTTTGCTCGACTAGCCTGCGGGATGTATCCTCTCGCACGTGTTTTTACTCGACTAGCCTTCGGGGTGCATCCTCTCGCACGTGTTTTTACTCGACTACCCTGCGGGATGCATCCTCTCGCACGTGTTTTTGCTCGACTAGCCTGCGGGATGCATCCTCTCGCACGTGTTTTTACTCGACTACCCTGCGGGATGCATCCTCTCGCACGTGTTTTTGCTCGACTAGCCTGCCGGATGCATCCTCTCGCACGTGTTTTTACTCGACTAGCCTGCGGGATGCATCCTCTCGCACGTGTTTTTGCTCGACTAGCCTGAGGGATGCATCCTCTCGCACGTGTTTTTGCTCGACCAGCCTGCGGGATGCATCCTCTCGCACGTGTTTTTGCTCGACTAGCCATGCGCATCCCAAAAAACCTGCGCATGCGCATCCCACAAAACCTCGCACGTGTTTTTACTCGACTAGCCTGCCGGATGCATCCTCTCGCACGTGTTTTTACTCGACTAGCCTGCGGGATGCATCCTCTCGCACGTGTTTTTACTCGACTAGCCTGCGGGATGCATCCTCTCGCACGTGTTTTTGCTCGACTAGCTTGCGGGATGCATCCTCTCGCACGTGTTTTTGCTCGACTAGGCATGCGCATCCCAAAAAACCTGCGCATGCGCATCCCACAAAACCTCGCACGTGTTTTTACTCGACTAGCCTGCGGGATGCATCCTCTCGCACGTGTTTTTACTCGACTAGCTTGCGGGATGCATCCTCTCGCACGTGTTTTTACTCGACTAGCCTGCGGGATGCATCCTCTCGCACGTGTTTTTACTCGACTAGCCTGCGGGATGCATCCTCTCGCACGTGTTTTTACTCGACTAGCCTGCGGGAAGCATCCTCTCGCACGTGTTTTTACTCGACTAGTCTGCGGGATGCATCCTCTCGCACGTGTTTTTGCTCGACTAGCCATGCGCATCCCAAAAAACCTGCGCATGCGCATCCCACAAAACCTCGCACGTGTTTTTACTCGACTAGCCTGCGGGATGCATCCTCTCGCACGTGTTTTTACTCGACTAGCCTGCGGGATGCATCCTCTCGCACGTGTTTTTACTCGACTAGCCTGCGGGATGCATCCTCTCGCACGTGTTTTTGCTCGACTAGCCTGCGGGATGCATCCTCTCGCACGTGTTTTTACTCGACTAGCCTGCGGGATGCATCCTCTCGCACGTGTTTTTGCTCGACTAGCCTGCGGGATGCATCCTCTCGCACGTGTATTTGCTCGACTAGCCTGCGGGATGCATCCTCTCGCACGTGTTTGTGCTCGACTAGCCTGCGGGATGCATCCTCTCGCACGTGTTTTTACTTGACTAGCCTGCGGGATGCATGCTCTCGCACGTGCTTTTGCTCGACTAGCCTGCGGGATGCATCCTCTCGCACGTGTTTTTGCTCGACTAGCCTGCGGGATGTATCCTCTCGCACGTGTTTTTACTCGACTAGCCTTCGGGGTGCATCCTCTCGCACGTGTTTTTACTCGACTACCCTGCGGGATGCATCCTCTCGCACGTGTTTTTGCTCGACTAGCCTGCGGGATGCATCCTCTCGCACGTGTTTTTACTCGACTACCCTGCGGGATGCATCCTCTCGCACGTGTTTTTGCTCGACTAGCCTGCGGGATGCATCCTCTCGCACGTGTTTTTACTCGACTAGCCTGCCGGATGCATCCTCTCGCACGTGTTTTTACTCGACTAGCCTGCGGGATGCATCCTCTTGCACGTGTTTTTGCTCGACTAGCCTGCGGGATGCATCCTCTCGCACGTGTTTTTGCTCGACTAGCCTGCGGGATGCATCCTCTCGCACGTGTTTTTGCTCGACTAGCCATGCGCATCCCAAAAAACCTGCGCATGCGCATCCCACAAAACCTCGCACGTGTTTTTACTCGACTAGCCTGCGGGATGCATCCTCTCGCACGTGTTTTTACTCGACTAGCCTGCGGGATGCATCCTCTCGCACGTGTTTTTACTCGACTAGCCTGCGGGATGCATCCTCTCGCACGTGTTTTTACTCGACTAGCCTGCGGGATGCATCCTCTCGCACGTGTTTTTGCTCGACTAGCCTGCGGGATGCATCCTCTCGCACGTGTTTTTGCTCAACTAGCCTGCGGGATGCATCCTCTCGCACGTGTTTTTACTCAACTAGTCTGCGGGATGCATCCTCTCGCACGTGTTTTTACTCGACTAGCCTGCGGGATGCATCCTCTCGCACGTGTTTTTACTCGACTAGTCTGCAGGATGCATCCTCTCGCACGTGTTTTTACTCGACTAGCCTGCGGGATGCATCCTCTCGCACGTGTTTTTGCTCGACTAGCCTGCGGGATGCATCCTCTCGCACGTGTTTTTGCTCGACTAGCCTGCGGGATGCATCCTCTCGCACGTGTTTTTACTCGACTAGCCTGCGGGATGCATCCTCTCGCACGTGTTTTTGCTCGACTAGCCTGCGGGATGCATCCTCTCGTACGTGTTTTTACTCGACTAGCCTGCGGGATGCATCCTCTCGCACGTGTTTTTACTCGACTAGCCTGCGGGATGCATCCTCTCGCACGTGTTTTTGCTCGACTAGCCTGCGGGATGCATCCTCTCGCACGTGTTTTTGCTCGACTAGCCATGCGCATCCCAAAAACCCTGTGCATGCGCATCCCACAAAACCTGCGCATGCGCATCCCACAAAACCTCGCACGTGTTTTTGCTCGACTAGCCATGCGCATCCCAAAAAACCTGCCCATGCGCATCCCACAAAACCTGCGCATGCGCATCCCACAAAACCTCGCACGTATTTTTACTCGACTAGCCTGCGGGATGCATCCTCTCGCACGTGTTTTTACTCGACTAGCCTGCAGGATGCATCCTCTCGCACGTGTTTTTACTCGACTAGCCTGCGGGATGCATCCTCTCGCACGTGTTTTTGCTCGACTAGCCTGCGGGATGCATCCTCTCGCACGTGTTTTTGCTCGACTAGGCATGCGCATCCCAAAAAACCTGCGCATGCGCATCCCAAAAAACCTGCGCATGCGCATCCCAAAAAACCTGCTCATGCGCATCCCACAAAACCTCGCACGTGTTTTTACTCGACTAGCCTGCGGGATGCATCCTCTCGCACGTGTTTTTACTCGACTAGCCTGCGGGATGCATCCTCTCGCACGTGTTTTTACTCGACTAGCCTGCGGGATGCATCCTCTCGCACGTGTTTTTACTCGACTAGCCTGCGGGAAGCATCCTCTCGCACGTGTTTTTACTCGACTAGTCTGCGGGATGCATCCTCTCGCACGTGTTTTTACTCGACTAGCTTGCGGGATGCATCCTCTCGCACGTGTTTTCGCTCGACTAGCCTGCGGGATGCATCCTCTCGCACGTGTTTTTGCTCGACTAGCCTGCGGGATGCATCCTCTCGCACGTGTTTTTACTCGACTAGCCTGCGGGATGCATCCTCTCGCACGTGTTTTTGCTCGACTAGCCTGCGGGATGCATCCTCTCGCACGTGTATTTGCTCGACTAGCCTGCGGGATGCATCCTCTCGCACGTGTTTGTGCTCGACTAGCCTGCGGGATGCATCCTCTCGCACGTGTTTTTGCTCGACTAGCCTGCGGGATGTATCCTCTCGCACGTGTTTTTACTCGACTAGCCTTCGGGGTGCATCCTCTCGCACGTGTTTTTACTCGACTACCCTGCGGGATGCATCCTCTCGCACGTGTTTTTGCTCGACTAGCCTGCGGGATGCATCCTCTCGCACGTGTTTTTACTCGACTACCCTGCGGGATGCATCCTCTCGCACGTGTTTTTGCTCGACTAGCCTGCCGGATGCATCCTCTCGCACGTGTTTTTACTCGACTAGCCTGCGGGATGCATCCTCTCGCACGTGTTTTTGCTCGACTAGCCTGCGGGATGCATCCTCTCGCACGTGTTTTTGCTCGACCAGCCTGCGGGATGCATCCTCTCGCACGTGTTTTTGCTCGACTAGCCATGCGCATCCCAAAAAACCTGCGCATGCGCATCCCACAAAACCTCGCACGTGTTTTTACTCGACTAGCCTGCCGGATGCATCCTCTCGCACGTGTTTTTACTCGACTAGCCTGCGGGATGCATCCTCTCGCACGTGTTTTTACTCGACTAGCCTGCGGGATGCATCCTCTCGCACGTGTTTTTGCTCGACTAGCTTGCGGGATGCATCCTCTCGCACGTGTTTTTGCTCGACTAGGCATGCGCATCCCAAAAAACCTGCGCATGCGCATCCCACAAAACCTCGCACGTGTTTTTACTCGACTAGCCTGCGGGATGCATCCTCTCGCACGTGTTTTTACTCGACTAGCTTGCGGGATGCATCCTCTCGCACGTGTTTTTACTCGACTAGCCTGCGGGATGCATCCTCTCGCACGTGTTTTTACTCGACTAGCCTGCGGGATGCATCCTCTCGCACGTGTTTTTACTCGACTAGCCTGCGGGAAGCATCCTCTCGCACGTGTTTTTACTCGACTAGTCTGCGGGATGCATCCTCTCGCACGTGTTTTTGCTCGACTAGCCATGCGCATCCCAAAAAACCTGCGCATGCGCATCCCACAAAACCTCGCACGTGTTTTTACTCGACTAGCCTGCGGGATGCATCCTCTCGCACGTGTTTTTACTCGACTAGCCTGCGGGATGCATCCTCTCGCACGTGTTTTTACTCGACTAGCCTGCGGGATGCATCCTCTCGCACGTGTTTTTGCTCGACTAGCCTGCGGGATGCATCCTCTCGCACGTGTTTTTGCTCGACTACCCTGCGGGATGCATCCTCTCGCACGTGTTTTTGCTCGACTAGCCATGCGCATCCCAAAAACCTGCGCATGCGCATCCCAAAAAACCTGCGCATGCGCATCCCACAAAACCTGCGCATGCGCATCCCACAAAACCTGCGCATGCGCATCCCACAAAACCTCGCACGTGTTTTTACTCAACTAGCCTGCGGGATGCATCCTCTCGCACGTGTTTTTACTCAACTAGTCTGCGGGATGCATCCTCTCGCACGTGTTTTTACTCGACTGGCCTGCGGGATGCATCCTCTCGCACGTGTTTTTACTCGACTAGTCTGCAGGATGCATCCTCTCGCACGTGTTTTTACTCGACTAGCCTGCGGGATGCATCCTCTCGCACGTGTTTTTGCTCGACTAGCCTGCGGGATGCATCCTCTCGCACGTGTTTTTGCTCGACTAGCCTGCGGGATGCATCCTCTCGCACGTGTTTTTGCTCGACTAGCCTGCGGGATGCATCCTCTCGCACGTGTTTTTACTCGACTACCCTGCGGGATGCATCCTCTCGCACGTGTTTTTGCTCGACTAGCCTGCCGGATGCATCCTCTCGCACGTGTTTTTACTCGACTAGCCTGCGGGATGCATCCTCTCGCACGTGTTTTTGCTCGACTAGCCTGCGGGATGCATCCTCTCGCACGTGTTTTTGCTCGACCAGCCTGCGGGATGCATCCTCTCGCACGTGTTTTTGCTCGACTAGCCATGCGCATCCCAAAAAACCTGCGCATGCGCATCCCACAAAACCTCGCACGTGTTTTTACTCGACTAGCCTGCCGGATGCATCCTCTCGCACGTGTTTTTACTCGACTAGCCTGCGGGATGCATCCTCTCGCACGTGTTTTTACTCGACTAGCCTGCGGGATGCATCCTCTCGCACGTGTTTTTGCTCGACTAGCTTGCGGGATGCATCCTCTCGCACGTGTTTTTGCTCGACTAGGCATGCGCATCCCAAAAAACCTGCGCATGCGCATCCCACAAAACCTCGCACGTGTTTTTACTCGACTAGCCTGCGGGATGCATCCTCTCGCACGTGTTTTTACTCGACTAGCTTGCGGGATGCATCCTCTCGCACGTGTTTTTACTCGACTAGCCTGCGGGATGCATCCTCTCGCACGTGTTTTTACTCGACTAGCCTGCGGGATGCATCCTCTCGCACGTGTTTTTACTCGACTAGCCTGCGGGAAGCATCCTCTCGCACGTGTTTTTACTCGACTAGTCTGCGGGATGCATCCTCTCGCACGTGTTTTTGCTCGACTAGCCATGCGCATCCCAAAAAACCTGCGCATGCGCATCCCACAAAACCTCGCACGTGTTTTTACTCGACTAGCCTGCGGGATGCATCCTCTCGCACGTGTTTTTACTCGACTAGCCTGCGGGATGCATCCTCTCGCACGTGTTTTTACTCGACTAGCCTGCGGGATGCATCCTCTCGCACGTGTTTTTGCTCGACTAGCCTGCGGGATGCATCCTCTCGCACGTGTTTTTGCTCGACTACCCTGCGGGATGCATCCTCTCGCACGTGTTTTTGCTCGACTAGCCATGCGCATCCCAAAAAACCTGCGCATGCGCATCCCAAAAAACCTGCGCATGCGCATCCCACAAAACCTGCGCATGCGCATCCCACAAAACCTGCGCATGCGCATCCCACAAAACCTCGCACGTGTTTTTACTCAACTAGCCTGCGGGATGCATCCTCTCGCACGTGTTTTTACTCAACTAGTCTGCGGGATGCATCCTCTCGCACGTGTTTTTACTCGACTGGCCTGCGGGATGCATCCTCTCGCACGTGTTTTTACTCGACTAGTCTGCAGGATGCATCCTCTCGCACGTGTTTTTACTCGACTAGCCTGCGGGATGCATCCTCTCGCACGTGTTTTTGCTCGACTAGCCTGCGGGATGCATCCTCTCGCACGTGTTTTTGCTCGACTAGCCTGCGGGATGCATCCTCTCGCACGTGTTTTTACTCGACTAGCCTGCGGGATGCATCCTCTCGCACGTGTTTTTACTCGACTAGCCTGTGGGATGCATCCTCCCGCACGTGTTTTTACTGGACTAGCCTGCGGGATGCATCCTCTCGCACGTGTTTTTACTCGACTAGCCTGCGGGAAGCATCCTCTCGCACGTGTTTTTACTCGACTAGTCTGCGGGATGCATCCTCTCGCACGTGTTTTGGCTCGACTAGCCTGCGGGATGCATCCTCTCGCACGTGTTTTTGCTCGACAAGCCTGCGGGATGCATCCTCTCGCACGTGTATTTGCTCGACTAGCCTGCGGGATGCATCCTCTCGCACGTGTTTGTGCTCGACTAGCCTGCGGGATGCATCCTCTCGCACGTGTTTTTGCTCGACTACCCTGCGGGATGCATCCTCTCGCACGTGTTTTTGCTCGACTAGCCATGCGCATCCCAAAAAACCTGCGCATGCGCATCCCAAAAAACCTGCGCATGCGCATCCCAAAAAACCTGCGCATGCGCATCCCAAAAAACCTGCGCATGAGCATCCCAAAAAACCTGCGCATGCGGATCCCAAAAAACCTGCGCATGCGCATCCCACAAAACCTCGCACGTGTTTTTACTCGACTAGCCTGCAGGATGCATCCTCTCGCACGTGTTTTTACTCGACTAGCCTGCGGGATGCATCCTCTCGCACGTGTTTTTGCTCGACTAGCCTGCGGGATGTATCCTCTCGCACGTGTTTTTACTCGACTAGCCTTCGGGGTGCATCCTCTCGCACGTGTTTTTACTCGACTACCCTGCGGGATGCATCCTCTCGCACGTGTTTTTGCTCGACTAGCCTGCGGGATGCATCCTCTCGCACGTGTTTTTGCTCGACTAGCCTGCGGGATGCATCCTCTCGCACGTGTTTTTACTCGACTAGCCTGCCGGATGCATCCTCTCGCACGTGTTTTTACTCGACTAGCCTGCGGGATGCATCCTCTCGCACGTGTTTTTGCTCGACTAGCCTGCGGGATGCATCCTCTCGCACGTGTTTTTGCTCGACTAGCCTGCGGGATGCATCCTCTCGCACGTGTTTTTACTCGACTAGCCTGCCGGATGCATCCTCTCGCACGTGTTTTTACTCGACTAGCCTGCGGGATGCATCCTCTCGCACGTGTTTTTGCTCGACTAGCCTGCGGGATGCATCCTCTCGCACGTGTTTTTACTAGACTAGCCTGCGGGATGCATCCTCTCGCACGTGTTTTTGCTCGACTAGCCTGCGGGATGCATCCTCTCGCACGTGTTTTTGCTCGACTACCCTGCGGGATGCATCCTCTCGCACGTGTTTTTGCTCTACTAGCCATGCGCATCCCAAAAAACCTGCGCATGCGCATCCCAAAAAACCTGCGCATGCGCATCCCACAAAACCTGCGCATGCGCATCCCACAAAACCTCGCACGTGTTTTTACTCAACTAGCCTGCGGGATGCATCCTCTCGCACGTGTTTTTACTCAACTAGTCTGCGGGATGCATCCTCTCGCACGTGTTTTTACTCGACTAGCCTGCGGGATGCATCCTCTCGCACGTGTTTTTACTCGACTAGTCTGCAGGATGCATCCTCTCGCACGTGTTTTTACTCGACTAGCCTGCGGGATGCATCCTCTCGCACGTGTTTTTGCTCGACTAGCCTGCGGGATGCATCCTCTCGCACGTGTTTTTGCTCGACTAGCCTGCGGGATGCATCCTCTCGCACGTGTTTTTACTCGACTAGCCTGCGGGATGCATCCTCTCGCACGTGTTTTTGCTCGACTAGCCTGCGGGATGCATCCTCTCGTACGTGTTTTTACTCGACTAGCCTGCGGGATGCATCCTCTCGCACGTGTTTTTACTCGACTAGCCTGCGGGATGCATCCTCTCGCACGTGTTTTTGCTCGACTAGCCTGCGGGATGCATCCTCTCGCACGTGTTTTTGCTCGACTAGCCATGCGCATCCCAAAAACCCTGTGCATGCGCATCCCACAAAACCTGCGCATGCGCATCCCACAAAACCTCGCACGTGTTTTTGCTCGACTAGCCATGCGCATCCCAAAAAACCTGCCCATGCGCATCCCACAAAACCTGCGCATGCGCATCCCACAAAACCTCGCACGTATTTTTACTCGACTAGCCTGCGGGATGCATCCTCTCGCACGTGTTTTTACTCGACTAGCCTGCAGGATGCATCCTCTCGCACGTGTTTTTACTCGACTAGCCTGCGGGATGCATCCTCTCGCACGTGTTTTTGCTCGACTAGCCTGCGGGATGCATCCTCTCGCACGTGTTTTTGCTCGACTAGGCATGCGCATCCCAAAAAACCTGCGCATGCGCATCCCAAAAAACCTGCTCATGCGCATCCCACAAAACCTCGCACGTGTTTTTACTCGACTAGCCTGCGGGATGCATCCTCTCGCACGTGTTTTTACTCGACTAGCCTGCGGGATGCATCCTCTCGCACGTGTTTTTACTCGACTAGCCTGCGGGATGCATCCTCTCGCACGTGTTTTTACTCGACTAGCCTGCGGGAAGCATCCTCTCGCACGTGTTTTTACTCGACTAGTCTGCGGGATGCATCCTCTCGCACGTGTTTTTACTCGACTAGCTTGCGGGATGCATCCTCTCGCACGTGTTTTCGCTCGACTAGCCTGCGGGATGCATCCTCTCGCACGTGTTTTTGCTCGACTAGCCTGCGGGATGCATCCTCTCGCACGTGTTTTTACTCGACTAGCCTGCGGGATGCATCCTCTCGCACGTGTTTTTGCTCGACTAGCCTGCGGGATGCATCCTCTCGCACGTGTATTTGCTCGACTAGCCTGCGGGATGCATCCTCTCGCACGTGTTTGTGCTCGACTAGCCTGCGGGATGCATCCTCTCGCACGTGTTTTTACTTGACTAGCCTGCGGGATGCATCCTCTCGCACGTGCTTTTGCTCGACTAGCCTGCGGGATGCATCCTCTCGCACGTGTTTTTGCTCGACTAGCCTGCGGGATGTATCCTCTCGCACGTGTTTTTACTCGACTAGCCTTCGGGGTGCATCCTCTCGCACGTGTTTTTACTCGACTACCCTGCGGGATGCATCCTCTCGCACGTGTTTTTGCTCGACTAGCCTGCGGGATGCATCCTCTCGCACGTGTTTTTACTCGACTACCCTGCGGGATGCATCCTCTCGCACGTGTTTTTGCTCGACTAGCCTGCGGGATGCATCCTCTCGCACGTGTTTTTACTCGACTAGCCTGCCGGATGCATCCTCTCGCACGTGTTTTTACTCGACTAGCCTGCGGGATGCATCCTCTCGCACGTGTTTTTGCTCGACTAGCCTGCGGGATGCATCCTCTCGCACGTGTTTTTGCTCGACCAGCCTGCGGGATGCATCCTCTCGCACGTGTTTTTGCTCGACTAGCCATGCGCATCCCAAAAAACCTGCGCATGCGCATCCCACAAAACCTCGCACGTGTTTTTACTCGACTAGCCTGCCGGATGCATCCTCTCGCACGTGTTTTTACTCGACTAGCCTGCGGGATGCATCCTCTCGCACGTGTTTTTACTCGACTAGCCTGCGGGATGCATCCTCTCGCACGTGTTTTTGCTCGACTAGCTTGCGGGATGCATCCTCTCGCACGTGTTTTTGCTCGACTAGGCATGCGCATCCCAAAAAACCTGCGCATGCGCATCCCACAAAACCTCGCACGTGTTTTTACTCGACTAGCCTGCGGGATGCATCCTCTCGCACGTGTTTTTACTCGACTAGCTTGCGGGATGCATCCTCTCGCACGTGTTTTTACTCGACTAGCCTGCGGGATGCATCCTCTCGCACGTGTTTTTACTCGACTAGCCTGCGGGATGCATCCTCTCGCACGTGTTTTTACTCGACTAGCCTGCGGGAAGCATCCTCTCGCACGTGTTTTTACTCGACTAGTCTGCGGGATGCATCCTCTCGCACGTGTTTTTGCTCGACTAGCCATGCGCATCCCAAAAAACCTGCGCATGCGCATCCCACAAAACCTCGCACGTGTTTTTACTCGACTAGCCTGCGGGATGCATCCTCTCGCACGTGTTTTTACTCGACTAGCCTGCGGGATGCATCCTCTCGCACGTGTTTTTACTCGACTAGCCTGCGGGATGCATCCTCTCGCACGTGTTTTTGCTCGACTAGCCTGCGGGATGCATCCTCTCGCACGTGTTTTTGCTCGACTACCCTGCGGGATGCATCCTCTCGCACGTGTTTTTGCTCGACTAGCCATGCGCATCCCAAAAAACCTGCGCATGCGCATCCCAAAAAACCTGCGCATGCGCATCCCACAAAACCTGCGCATGCGCATCCCAAAAAACCTGCGCATGCGCATCCCACAAAACCTGCGCATGCGCATCCCACAAAACCTCGCACGTGTTTTTACTCAACTAGCCTGCGGGATGCATCCTCTCGCACGTGTTTTTACTCAACTAGTCTGCGGGATGCATCCTCTCGCACGTGTTTTTACTCGACTAGCCTGCGGGATGCATCCTCTCGCACGTGTTTTTACTCGACTAGTCTGCAGGATGCATCCTCTCGCACGTGTTTTTACTCGACTAGCCTGCGGGATGCATCCTCTCGCACGTGTTTTTGCTCGACTAGCCATGCGCATCCCAAAAAACCTGCGCATGCGCATCCCAAAAAACCTGCGCATGCGCATCCCACAAAACCTGCGCATGCGCATCCCACAAAACCTCGCACGTGTTTTTACTCAACTAGCCTGCGGGATGCATCCTCTCGCACGTGTTTTTACTCAACTAGTCTGCGGGATGCATCCTCTCGCACGTGTTTTTGCTCGACTAGGCATGCGCATCCCAAAAAACCTGCGCATGCGCATCCCAAAAAACCTGCGCATGCGCATCCCACAAAACCTCGCACGTGTTTTTACTCGACTAGCCTGCAGGATGCATCCTCTCGCACGTGTTTTTGCTCGACTAGCCTGCGGGATGCATCCTCTCGCACGTGTTTTTGCTCGACTAGGCATGCGCATCCCAAAAAACCTGCGCATGCGCATCCCAAAAAACCTGCTCATGCGCATCCCACAAAACCTCGCACGTGTTTTTACTCAACTAGCCTGCGGGATGCATCCTCTCGCACGTGTTTTTACTCAACTAGTCTGCGGGATGCATCCTCTCGCACGTGTTTTTACTCGACTAGCCTGCGGGATGCATCCTCTCGCACGTGTTTTTACTCGACTAGTCTGCAGGATGCATCCTCTCGCACGTGTTTTTACTCGACTAGCCTGCGGGATGCATCCTCTCGCACGTGTTTTTGCTCGACTAGCCTGCGGGATGCATCCTCTCGCACGTGTTTTTGCTCGACTAGCCTGCGGGATGCATCCTCTCGCACGTGTTTTTACTCGACTAGCCTGCGGGATGCATCCTCTCGCACGTGTTTTTGCTCGACTAGCCTGCGGGATGCATCCTCTCGTACGTGTTTTTACTCGACTAGCCTGCGGGATGCATCCTCTCGCACGTGTTTTTACTCGACTAGCCTGCGGGATGCATCCTCTCGCACGTGTTTTTGCTCGACTAGCCTGCGGGATGCATCCTCTCGCACGTGTTTTTGCTCGACTAGCCTGCGGGATGCATCCTCTCGCACGTGTTTTTGCTCGACTAGCCATGCGCATCCCAAAAACCCTGTGCATGCGCATCCCACAAAACCTGCGCATGCGCATCCCACAAAACCTCGCACGTGTTTTTGCTCGACTAGCCATGCGCATCCCAAAAAACCTGCCCATGCGCATCCCACAAAACCTGCGCATGCGCATCCCACAAAACCTGCGCATGCGCATCCCACAAAACCTCGCACGTATTTTTACTCGACTAGCCTGCGGGATGCATCCTCTCGCACGTGTTTTTACTCGACTAGCCTGCAGGATGCATCCTCTCGCACGTGTTTTTACTCGACTAGCCTGCGGGATGCATCCTCTCGCACGTGTTTTTGCTCGACTAGCCTGCGGGATGCATCCTCTCGCACGTGTTTTTGCTCGACTAGGCATGCGCATCCCAAAAAACCTGCGCATGCGCATCCCAAAAAACCTGCTCATGCGCATCCCACAAAACCTCGCACGTGTTTTTACTCGACTAGCCTGCGGGATGCATCCTCTCGCACGTGTTTTTACTCGACTAGCCTGCGGGATGCATCCTCTCGCACGTGTTTTTACTCGACTAGCCTGCGGGATGCATCCTCTCGCACGTGTTTTTACTCGACTAGTCTGCAGGATGCATCCTCTCGCACGTGTTTTTACTCGACTAGCCTGCGGGATGCATCCTCTCGCACGTGTTTTTGCTCGACTAGCCTGCGGGATGCATCCTCTCGCACGTGTTTTTGCTCGACTAGCCTGCGGGATGCATCCTCTCGCACGTGTTTTTACTCGACTAGCCTGCGGGATGCATCCTCTCGCACGTGTTTTTGCTCGACTAGCCTGCGGGATGCATCCTCTCGTACGTGTTTTTACTCGACTAGCCTGCGGGATGCATCCTCTCGCACGTGTTTTTACTCGACTAGCCTGCGGGATGCATCCTCTCGCACGTGTTTTTGCTCGACTAGCCTGCGGGATGCATCCTCTCGCACGTGTTTTTGCTCGACTAGCCTGCGGGATGCATCCTCTCGCACGTGTTTTTGCTCGACTAGCCATGCGCATCCCAAAAACCCTGTGCATGCGCATCCCACAAAACCTGCGCATGCGCATCCCACAAAACCTCGCACGTGTTTTTGCTCGACTAGCCATGCGCATCCCAAAAAACCTGCCCATGCGCATCCCACAAAACCTGCGCATGCGCATCCCACAAAACCTGCGCATGCGCATCCCACAAAACCTCGCACGTATTTTTACTCGACTAGCCTGCGGGATGCATCCTCTCGCACGTGTTTTTACTCGACTAGCCTGCAGGATGCATCCTCTCGCACGTGTTTTTACTCGACTAGCCTGCGGGATGCATCCTCTCGCACGTGTTTTTGCTCGACTAGCCTGCGGGATGCATCCTCTCGCACGTGTTTTTGCTCGACTAGGCATGCGCATCCCAAAAAACCTGCGCATGCGCATCCCAAAAAACCTGCTCATGCGCATCCCACAAAACCTCGCACGTGTTTTTACTCGACTAGCCTGCGGGATGCATCCTCTCGCACGTGTTTTTACTCGACTAGCCTGCGGGATGCATCCTCTCGCACGTGTTTTTACTCGACTAGCCTGCGGGATGCATCCTCTCGCACGTGTTTTTACTCGACTAGCCTGCGGGAAGCATCCTCTCGCACGTGTTTTTACTCGACTAGTCTGCGGGATGCATCCTCTCGCACGTGTTTTTACTCGACTAGCTTGCGGGATGCATCCTCTCGCACGTGTTTTCGCTCGACTAGCCTGCGGGATGCATCCTCTCGCACGTGTTTTTGCTCGACTAGCCTGCGGGATGCATCCTCTCGCACGTGTTTTTACTCGACTAGCCTGCGGGATGCATCCTCTCGCACGTGTTTTTGCTCGACTAGCCTGCGGGATGCATCCTCTCGCACGTGTATTTGCTCGACTAGCCTGCGGGATGCATCCTCTCGCACGTGTTTGTGCTCGACTAGCCTGCGGGATGCATCCTCTCGCACGTGTTTTTACTTGACTAGCCTGCGGGATGCATCCTCTCGCACGTGCTTTTGCTCGACTAGCCTGCGGGATGCATCCTCTCGCACGTGTTTTTGCTCGACTAGCCTGCGGGATGTATCCTCTCGCACGTGTTTTTACTCGACTAGCCTTCGGGGTGCATCCTCTCGCACGTGTTTTTACTCGACTACCCTGCGGGATGCATCCTCTCGCACGTGTTTTTGCTCGACTAGCCTGCGGGATGCATCCTCTCGCACGTGTTTTTACTCGACTACCCTGCGGGATGCATCCTCTCGCACGTGTTTTTGCTCGACTAGCCTGCGGGATGCATCCTCTCGCACGTGTTTTTACTCGACTAGCCTGCCGGATGCATCCTCTCGCACGTGTTTTTACTCGACTAGCCTGCGGGATGCATCCTCTCGCACGTGTTTTTGCTCGACTAGCCTGCGGGATGCATCCTCTCGCACGTGTTTTTGCTCGACCAGCCTGCGGGATGCATCCTCTCGCACGTGTTTTTGCTCGACTAGCCATGCGCATCCCAAAAAACCTGCGCATGCGCATCCCACAAAACCTCGCACGTGTTTTTACTCGACTAGCCTGCCGGATGCATCCTCTCGCACGTGTTTTTACTCGACTAGCCTGCGGGATGCATCCTCTCGCACGTGTTTTTACTCGACTAGCCTGCGGGATGCATCCTCTCGCACGTGTTTTTGCTCGACTAGCTTGCGGGATGCATCCTCTCGCACGTGTTTTTGCTCGACTAGGCATGCGCATCCCAAAAAACCTGCGCATGCGCATCCCACAAAACCTCGCACGTGTTTTTACTCGACTAGCCTGCGGGATGCATCCTCTCGCACGTGTTTTTACTCGACTAGCTTGCGGGATGCATCCTCTCGCACGTGTTTTTACTCGACTAGCCTGCGGGATGCATCCTCTCGCACGTGTTTTTACTCGACTAGCCTGCGGGATGCATCCTCTCGCACGTGTTTTTACTCGACTAGCCTGCGGGAAGCATCCTCTCGCACGTGTTTTTACTCGACTAGTCTGCGGGATGCATCCTCTCGCACGTGTTTTTGCTCGACTAGCCATGCGCATCCCAAAAAACCTGCGCATGCGCATCCCACAAAACCTCGCACGTGTTTTTACTCGACTAGCCTGCGGGATGCATCCTCTCGCACGTGTTTTTACTCGACTAGCCTGCGGGATGCATCCTCTCGCACGTGTTTTTACTCGACTAGCCTGCGGGATGCATCCTCTCGCACGTGTTTTTGCTCGACTAGCCTGCGGGATGCATCCTCTCGCACGTGTTTTTGCTCGACTACCCTGCGGGATGCATCCTCTCGCACGTGTTTTTGCTCGACTAGCCATGCGCATCCCAAAAAACCTGCGCATGCGCATCCCAAAAAACCTGCGCATGCGCATCCCACAAAACCTGCGCATGCGCATCCCAAAAAACCTGCGCATGCGCATCCCACAAAACCTGCGCATGCGCATCCCACAAAACCTCGCACGTGTTTTTACTCAACTAGCCTGCGGGATGCATCCTCTCGCACGTGTTTTTACTCAACTAGTCTGCGGGATGCATAATCTCGCACGTGTTTTTACTCGACTAGCCTGCGGGATGCATCCTCTCGCACGTGTTTTTACTCGACTAGTCTGCAGGATGCATCCTCTCGCACGTGTTTTTACTCGACTAGCCTGCGGGATGCATCCTCTCGCACGTGTTTTTGCTCGACTAGCCATGCGCATCCCAAAAAACCTGCGCATGCGCATCCCAAAAAACCTGCGCATGCGCATCCCACAAAACCTGCGCATGCGCATCCCACAAAACCTCGCACGTGTTTTTACTCAACTAGCCTGCGGGATGCATCCTCTCGCACGTGTTTTTACTCAACTAGTCTGCGGGATGCATCCTCTCGCACGTGTTTTTGGTCGACTAGGCATGCGCATCCCAAAAAACCTGCGCATGCGCATCCCAAAAAACCTGCGCATGCGCATCCCACAAAACCTCGCACGTGTTTTTACTCGACTAGCCTGCAGGATGCATCCTCTCGCACGTGTTTTTACTCGACTAGCCTGCGGGATGCATCCTCTCGCACGTGTTTTTACTCGACTAGCCTGCGGGATGCATCCTCTCGCACGTGTTTTTACTCGACTAGCCTGCGGGATGCATCCACTCGCACGTGTTTTTACTCGACTAGCCTGCGGGATGCATCCTCTCGCACGTGTTTTTGCTCGACTAGCCTGCGGGATGCATCCTCTCGCACGTGTTTTTGCTCGACTACCCTGCGGGATGCATCCTCTCGCACGTGTTTTTGCTCGACTAGCCATGCGCATCCCAAAAAACCTGCGCATGCGCATCCCAAAAAACCTGCGCATGCGCATCCCACAAAACCTGCGCATGCGCATCCCACAAAACCTCGCACGTGTTTTTACTCAACTAGCCTGCGGGATGCATCCTCTCGCACGTGTTTTTACTCGACTAGCCTGCGGGATGCATCCTCTCGCACGTGTTTTTACTCGACTAGTCTGCAGGATGCATCCTCTCGCACGTGTTTTTACTCGACTAGCCTGCGGGATGCATCCTCTCGCACGTGTTTTTGCTCGACTAGCCTGCGGGATGCATCCTCTCGCACGTGTTTTTGCTCGACTAGCCTGCGGGATGCATCCTCTCGCACGTGTTTTTACTCGACTAGCCTGCGGGATGCATCCTCTCGCACGTGTTTTTGCTCGACTAGCCTGCGGGATGCATCCTCTCGTACGTGTTTTTACTCGACTAGCCTGCGGGATGCATCCTCTCGCACGTGTTTTTACTCGACTAGCCTGCGGGATGCATCCTCTCGCACGTGTTTTTGCTCGACTAGCCTGCGGGATGCATCCTCTCGCACGTGTTTTTGCTCGACTAGCCTGCGGGATGCATCCTCTCGCACGTGTTTTTGCTCGACTAGCCTGCGGGGAGCATCCTCTCGCACGTGTTTTTACTCGACTAGACTGCGGGATGCATCCTCTCGCACGTGTTTTTGCTCGACTAGCCTGCGGGATGCATCCTCTCGCACGTGTTTTTGCTCGACTAGCCTGCGGGATGCATCCTCTCGCACGTGTTTTTGCTCGACTAGCCATGCGCATCCCAAAAACCCTGTGCATGCGCATCCCACAAAACCTCGCACGTGTTTTTGCTCGACTAGCCATGCGCATCCCAAAAAACCTGCCCATGCGCATCCCACAAAACCTCGCACGTATTTTTACTCGACTAGCCTGCGGGATGCATCCTCTCGCACGTGTTTTTACTCGACTAGCCTGCAGGATGCATCCTCTCGCACGTGTTTTTACTCGACTAGCCTGCGGGATGCATCCTCTCGCACGTGTTTTTGCTCGACTAGCCTGCGGGATGCATCCTCTCGCACGTGTTTTTGCTCGACTAGGCATGCGCATCCCAAAAAACCTGCGCATGCGCATCCCAAAAAACCTGCGCATGCGCATCCCAAAAAACCTGCTCATGGGCATCCCACAAAACCTCGCACGTGTTTTTACTCGACTAGCCTGCGGGATGCATCCTCTCGCACGTGTTTTTACTCGACTAGCCTGCGGGATGCATCCTCTCGCACGTGTTTTTACTCGACTAGCCTGCGGGATGCATCCTCTCGCACGTGTTTTTACTCGACTAGCCTGCGGGAAGCATCCTCTCGCACGTGTTTTTACTCGACTAGTCTGCGGGATGCATCCTCTCGCACGTGTTTTTACTCGACTAGCTTGCGGGATGCATCCTCTCGCACGTGTTTTCGCTCGACTAGCCTGCGGGATGCATCCTCTCGCACGTGTTTTTGCTCGACTAGCCTGCGGGATGCATCCTCTCGCACGTGTTTTTACTCGACTAGCCTGCGGGATGCATCCTCTCGCACGTGTTTTTGCTCGACTAGCCTGCGGGATGCATCCTCTCGCACGTGTATTTGCTCGACTAGCCTGCGGGATGCATCCTCTCGCACGTGTTTGTGCTCGACTAGCCTGCGGGATGCATCCTCTCGCACGTGTTTTTACTTGACTAGCCTGCGGGATGCATCCTCTCGCACGTGCTTTTGCTCGACTAGCCTGCGGGATGCATCCTCTCGCACGTGTTTTTGCTCGACTAGCCTGCGGGATGTATCCTCTCGCACGTGTTTTTACTCGACTAGCCTTCGGGGTGCATCCTCTCGCACGTGTTTTTACTCGACTACCCTGCGGGATGCATCCTCTCGCACGTGTTTTTGCTCGACTAGCCTGCGGGATGCATCCTCTCGCACGTGTTTTTACTCGACTACCCTGCGGGATGCATCCTCTCGCACGTGTTTTTGCTCGACTAGCCTGCGGGATGCATCCTCTCGCACGTGTTTTTACTCGACTAGCCTGCCGGATGCATCCTCTCGCACGTGTTTTTACTCGACTAGCCTGCGGGATGCATCCTCTCGCACGTGTTTTTGCTCGACTAGCCTGCGGGATGCATCCTCTCGCACGTGTTTTTGCTCGACCAGCCTGCGGGATGCATCCTCTCGCACGTGTTTTTGCTCGACTAGCCATGCGCATCCCAAAAAACCTGCGCATGCGCATCCCACAAAACCTCGCACGTGTTTTTACTCGACTAGCCTGCCGGATGCATCCTCTCGCACGTGTTTTTACTCGACTAGCCTGCGGGATGCATCCTCTCGCACGTGTTTTTACTCGACTAGCCTGCGGGATGCATCCTCTCGCACGTGTTTTTGCTCGACTACCCTGCGGGATGCATCCTCTCGCACGTGTTTTTGCTCGACTAGCCTGCGGGATGCATCCTCTCGCACGTGTTTTTACTCGACTAGCCTGCCGGATGCATCCTCTCGCACGTGTTTTTACTCGACTAGCCTGCGGGATGCATCCTCTCGCACGTGTTTTTACTCAACTAGTCTGCGGGATGCATCCTCTCGCACGTGTTTTTACTCGACTAGCCTGCGGGATGCATCCTCTCGCACGTGTTTTTACTCGACTAGTCTGCAGGAGGCATCCTCTCGCACGTGTTTTTACTCGACTAGCCTGCGGGATGCATCCTCTCGCACGTGTTTTTGCTCGACTAGCCTGCGGGATGCATCCTCTCGCACGTGTTTTTGCTCGACTAGCCTGCGGGATGCATCCTCTCGCACGTGTTTTTACTCGACTAGCCTGCGGGATGCATCCTCTCGCACGTGTTTTTACTCGACTAGCCTGCGGGATGCATCCTCCCGCACGTGTTTTTACTGGACTAGCCTGCGGGATGCATCCTCTCGCACGTGTTTTTACTCGACTAGCCTGCAGGAAGCATAATCTCGCACGTGTTTTTACTCGACTAGTCTGCGGGATGCATCCTCTCGCACGTGTTTTGGCTCGACTAGCCTGCGGGATGCATCCTCTCGCACGTGTTTTTGCTCGACAAGCCTGCGGGATGCATCCTCTCGCACGTGTATTTGCTCGACTAGCCTGCGGGATGCATCCTCTCGCACGTGTTTGTGCTCGACTAGCCTGCGGGATGCATCCTCTCGCACGTGTTTTTACTTGACTAGCCTGCGGGATGCATCCTCTCGCACGTGTTTTTGCTCGACTAGCCTGCGGGATGCATCCTCTCGCACGTGTTTTTACTCGACTAGCCTGCGGGAAGCATCCTCTCGCACGTGTTTTTACTCGACTAGTCTGCGGGATGCATCCTCTCGCACGTGTTTTTGCTCGACTACCCTGCGGGATGCATCCTCTCGCACGTGTTTTTGCTCGACTAGCCATGCGCATCCCAAAAAACCTGCGCATGCGCATCCCAAAAAACCTGCGCATGCGCATTCCAAAAAACCTGCGCATGAGCATCCCAAAAAACCTGCGCATGCGCATCCCACAAAACCTGCGCATGCGCATCCCACAAAACCTCGCACGTGTTTTTACTCGACTAGCCTGCGGGATGCATCCTCTCGCACGTGTTTTTACTCGACTAGCCTGCGGGATGCATCCTCTCGCACGTGTATTTACTCGACTAGCCTGCGGTATGCATCCTCTCGCACGTGTTTTTGCTCGACTAGCCTGCGGGATGCATCCTCTCGCACGTGTTTTTGCTCGACTAGGCATGCGCATCCCAAAAAACCTGCGCATGCGCATCCCAAAAAACCTGCGCATGCGCATCCCACAAAACCTCGCACGTGTTTTTACTCGACTAGCCTGCAGGATGCATCCTCTCGCACGTGTTTTTACTCGACTAGCCTGCGGGATGCATCCTCTCGCACGTGTTTTTACTCGACTAGCCTGCGGGATGCATCCTCTCGCACGTGTTTTTACTCGACTAGCCTGCGGGAAGCATCCTCTCGCACGTGTTTTTACTCGACTAGTCTGCGGGATGCATCCTCTCGCACGTGTTTTTACTCGACTAGCCTGCGGGATGCATCCTCTCGCACGTGTTTTTACTCGACTACCCTTCGGGATGCATCCTCTCGCACGTGTTTTTGCTCGACTAGCCATGCGCATCCCAAAAAACCTGCGCATGCGCATCCCAAAAAACCTGCGCATGCGCATCCCACAAAACCTCGCACGTGTTTTTACTCGACTAGCCTGCGGGATGCATCCTCTCGCACGTGTTTTTACTCGACTAGCCTGCGGGATGCATCCTCTCGCACGTGTTGTTACTCGACTAGCCTGCAGGATGCATCCTCTCGCACGTGTTTTTACTCGACTAGCCTGCGGGATGCATCCTCTCGCACGTGTTTTTGCTCGACTAGCCTGCGGGATGCATCCTCTCGCACGTGTTTTTGCTCGACTAGCCTGCGGGATGCATCCTCTCGCACGTGTTTTTACTCGACTAGCCTGCGGGATTCATCCTCTCGCACGTGTTTTTGCTCGACTAGCCTGCGGGACGTATCCTCTCGCACGTGTTTTTACTCGACTAGCCTTCGGGGTGCATCCTCTCGCACGTGTTTTTACTCGACTACCCTGCGGGATGCATCCTCTCGCACGTGTTTTTGCTCGACTAGCCTGCGGGATGCATCCTCTCGCACGTGTTTTTGCTCGACTAGCCTGCGGGATGCATCCTCTCGCACGTGTTTTTGCTCGACTAGCCTGCGGGATGCATCCTCTCGCACGTGTTTTTGCTCGACTAGCCATGCGCATCCCAAAAAACCTGCGCATGCGCATCCCACAAAACCTCGCACGTGTTTTTACTCGACTAGCCTGCGGGATGCATCCTCTCGCACGTGTTTTTACTCGACTAGCCTGCGGGATGCATCCTCTCGCACGTGTTTTTACTCGACTAGTCTGCAGGATGCATCCTCTCGCACGTGTTTTTACTCGACTAGCCTGCGGGATGCATCCTCTCGCACGTGTTTTTGCTCGACTAGCCTGCGGGATGCATCCTCTCGCACGTGTTTTTGCTTGACTAGCCTGCGAGATGCATCCTCTCGCACGTGTTTTTACTCGACTAGCCTGCGGGATGCATCCTCTCGCACGTGTTTTTACTCGACTAGCCTGTGGGATGCATCCTCCCGCACGTGTTTTTACTGGACTAGCCTGCGGGATGCATCCTCTCGCACGTGTTTTTACTCGACTAGCCTGCGGGAAGCATCCTCTCGCACGTGTTTTTACTCGACTAGTCTGCGGGATGCATCCTCTCGCACGTGTTTTGGCTCGACTAGCCTGCGGGATGCATCCTCTCGCACGTGTTTTTGCTCGACAAGCCTGCGGGATGCATCCTCTCGCACGTGTATTTGCTCGACTAGCCTGCGGGATGCATCCTCTCGCACGTGTTTGTGCTCGACTAGCCTGCGGGATGCATCCTCTCGCACGTGTTTTTGCTCGACTACCCTGCGGGATGCATCCTCTCGCACGTGTTTTTGCTCGACTAGCCATGCGCATCCCAAAAAACCTGCGCATGCGCATCCCAAAAAACCTGCGCATGCGCATCCCAAAAAACCTGCGCATGAGCATCCCAAAAAACCTGCGCATGCGCATCCCACAAAACCTGCGCATGCGCATCCCACAAAACCTCGCACGTGTTTTTACTCGACTAGCCTGCGGGATGCATCCTCTCGCACGTGTTTTTACTCGACTAGCCTGCGGGATGCATCCTCTCGCACGTGTATTTACTCGACTAGCCTGCGGGATGCATCCTCTCGCACGTGTTTTTGCTCGACTAGCCTGCGGGATGCATCCTCTCGCACGTGTTTTTGCTCGACTAGGCATGCGCATCCCAAAAAACCTGCGCATGCGCATCCCAAAAAACCTGCGCATGCGCATCCCACAAAACCTCGCACGTGTTTTTACTCGACTAGCCTGCAGGATGCATCCTCTCGCACGTGTTTTTACTCGACTAGTCTGCAGGATGCATCCTCTCGCACGTGTTTTTACTCGACTAGCCTGCGGGATGCATCCTCTCGCACGTGTTTTTGCTCGACTAGCCTGCGGGATGCATCCTCTCGCACGTGTTTTTGCTTGACTAGCCTGCGGGATGCATCCTCTCGCACGTGTTTTTACTCGACTAGCCTGCGGGATGCATCCTCTCGCACGTGTTTTTACTCGACTAGCCTGTGGGATGCATCCTCCCGCACGTGTTTTTACTGGACTAGCCTGCGGGATGCATCCTCTCGCACGTGTTTTTACTCGACTAGCCTGCGGGAAGCATCCTCTCGCACGTGTTTTTACTCGACTAGTCTGCGGGATGCATCCTCTCGCACGTGTTTTGGCTCGACTAGCCTGCGGGATGCATCCTCTCGCACGTGTTTTTGCTCGACAAGCCTGCGGGATGCATCCTCTCGCACGTGTATTTGCTCGACTAGCCTGCGGGATGCATCCTCTCGCACGTGTTTGTGCTCGACTAGCCTGCGGGATGCATCCTCTCGCACGTGTTTTTGCTCGACTACCCTGCGGGATGCATCCTCTCGCACGTGTTTTTGCTCGACTAGCCATGCGCATCCCAAAAAACCTGCGCATGCGCATCCCAAAAAACCTGCGCATGCGCATCCCAAAAAACCTGCGCATGCGCATCCCAAAAAACCTGCGCATGAGCATCCCAAAAACCTGCGCATGCGCATCCCACAAAACCTGCGCATGCGCATCCCACAAAACCTCGCACGTGTTTTTACTCGACTAGCCTGCGGGATGCATCCTCTCGCACGTGTTTTTACTCGACTAGCCTGCGGGATGCATCCTCTCGCACGTGTATTTACTCGACTAGCCTGCGGGATGCATCCTCTCGCACGTGTTTTTTGCTCGACTAGCCTGCGGGATGCATCCTCTCGCACGTGTTTTTGCTCGACTAGGCATGCGCATCCCAAAAAACCTGCGCATGCGCATCCCAAAAAACCTGCGCATGCGCATCCCACAAAACCTCGCACGTGTTTTTAACTCGACTAGCCTGCAGGATGCATCCTCTCGCACGTGTTTTTACTCGACTAGCCTGCGGGATGCATCCTCTCGCACGTGTTTTTACTCGACTAGCCTGCGGGATGCATCCTCTCGCACGTGTTTTTACTCGACTAGCCTGCGGGAAGCATCCTCTCGCACGTGTTTTTACTCGACTAGTCTGCGGGATGCATCCTCTCGCACGTGTTTTTACTCGACTAGCCTGCGGGATGCATCCTCTCGCACGTGTTTTTACTCGACTAGCCTGCGGGAAGCATCCTCTCGCACGTGTTTTTACTCGACTAGTCTGCGGGATGCATCCTCTCGCACGTGTTTTTACTCGACTAGCTTGCGGGATGCATCCTCTCGCACGTGTTTTCGCTCGACTAGCCTGCGGGATGCATCCTCTCGCACGTGTTTTTGCTCGACTAGCCTGCGGGATGCATCCTCTCGCACGTGTTTTTACTCGACTAGCCTGCGGGATGCATCCTCTCGCACGTGTTTTTGCTCGACTAGCCTGCGGGATGCATCCTCTCGCACGTGTATTTGCTCGACTAGCCTGCGGGATGCATCCTCTCGCACGTGTTTGTGCTCGACTAGCCTGCGGGATGCATCCTCTCGCACGTGTTTTTACTTGACTAGCCTGCGGGATGCATCCTCTCGCACGTGCTTTTGCTCGACTAGCCTGCGGGATGCATCCTCTCGCACGTGTTTTTGCTCGACTAGCCTGCGGGATGTATCCTCTCGCACGTGTTATTACTCGACTAGCCTTCGGGGTGCATCCTCTCGCACGTGTTTTTACTCGACTACCCTGCGGGATGCATCCTCTCGCACGTGTTTTTGCTCGACTAGCCTGCGGGATGCATCCTCTCGCACGTGTTTTTACTCGACTACCCTGCGGGATGCATCCTCTCGCACGTGTTTTTGCTCGACTAGCCTGCGGGATGCATCCTCTCGCACGTGTTTTTACTCGACTAGCCTGCCGGATGCATCCTCTCGCACGTGTTTTTACTCGACTAGCCTGCGGGATGCATCCTCTCGCACGTGTTTTTGCTCGACTAGCCTGCGGGATGCATCCTCTCGCACGTGTTTTTGCTCGACCAGCCTGCGGGATGCATCCTCTCGCACGTGTTTTTGCTCGACTAGCCATGCGCATCCCAAAAAACCTGCGCATGCGCATCCCACAAAACCTCGCACGTGTTTTTACTCGACTAGCCTGCCGGATGCATCCTCTCGCACGTGTTTTTACTCGACTAGCCTGCGGGATGCATCCTCTCGCACGTGTTTTTGCTCGACTAGCTTGCGGGATGCATCCTCTCGCAACTGTTTTTGCTCGACTAGGCATGCGCATCCCAAAAAACCTGCGCATGCGCATCCCACAAAACCTCGCACGTGTTTTTACTCGACTAGCCTGCGGGATGCATCCTCTCGCACGTGTTTTTACTCGACTAGCTTGCGGGATGCATCCTCTCGCACGTGTTTTTACTCGACTAGCCTGCGGGATGCATCCTCTCGCACGTGTTTTTACTCGACTAGCCTGCGGGATGCATCCTCCCGCACGTGTTTTTACTCGACTAGCCTGCGGGAAGCATCCTCTCGCACGTGTTTTTACTCGACTAGTCTGCGGGATGCATCCTCTCGCACGTGTTTTTGCTCGACTAGCCATGCGCATCCCAAAAAACCTGCGCATGCGCATCCCACAAAACCTCGCACGTGTTTTTACTCGACTAGCCTGCGGGATGCATCCTCTCGCACGTGTTTTTACTCGACTAGCCTGCGGGATGCATCCTCTCGCACGTGTTTTTGCTCGACTAGCCTGCGGGATGCATCCTCTCGCACGTGTTTTTGCTCGACTACCCTGCGGGATGCATCCTCTCGCACGTGTTTTTGCTCGACTAGCCATGCGCATCCCAAAAAACCTGCGCATGCGCATCCCAAAAAACCTGCGCATGCGCATCCCACAAAACCTGCGCATGCGCATCCCACAAAACCTCGCACGTGTTTTTACTCAACTAGCCTGCGGGATGCATCCTCTCGCACGTGTTTTTACTCAACTAGTCTGCGGGATGCATCCTCTCGCACGTGTTTTTACTCGACTAGCCTGCGGGATGCATCCTCTCGCACGTGTTTTTACTCGACTAGTCTGCAGGATGCATCCTCTCGCACGTGTTTTTACTCGACTAGCCTGCGGGATGCATCCTCTCGCACGTGTTTTTGCTCGACTAGCCTGCGGGATGCATCCTCTCGCACGTGTTTTTGCTCGACTAGCCTGCGGGATGCATCCTCTCGCACGTGTTTTTACTCGACTAGCCTGCGGGATGCATCCTCTCGCACGTGTTTTTACTCGACAAGCCTGCGGGATGCATCCTCCCGCACGTGTTTTTACTGGACTAGCCTGCGGGATGCATCCTCTCGCACGTGTTTTTACTCGACTAGCCTGCGGGAAGCATCCTCTCGCACGTGTTTTTACTCGACTAGTCTGCGGGATGCATCCTCTCGCACGTGTTTTGGCTCGACTAGCCTGCCGGATGCATCCTCTCGCACGTGTTTTTACTCGACTAGCCTGCGGGATGCATCCTCTCGCACGTGTTTTTGCTCGACTAGCCTGCGGGATGCATCCTCTCGCACGTGTTTTTGCTCGACCAGCCTGCGGGATGCATCCTCTCGCACGTGTTTTTGCTCGACTAGCCATGCGCATCCCAAAAAACCTGCGCATGCGCATCCCACAAAACCTCGCACGTGTTTTTACTCGACTAGCCTGCCGGATGCATCCTCTCGCACGTGTTTTTACTCGACTAGCCTGCGGGATGCATCCTCTCGCACGTGTTTTTACTCGACTAGCCTGCGGGATGCATCCTCTCGCACGTGTTTTTGCTCGACTAGCTTGCGGGATGCATCCTCTCGCAACTGTTTTTGCTCGACTAGGCATGCGCATCCCAAAAAACCTGCGCATGCGCATCCCACAAAACCTCGCACGTGTTTTTACTCGACTAGCCTGCGGGATGCATCCTCTCGCACGTGTTTTTACTCGACTAGCTTGCGGGATGCATCCTCTCGCACGTGTTTTTACTCGACTAGCCTGCGGGATGCATCCTCTCGCACGTGTTTTTACTCGACTAGCCTGCGGGATGCATCCTCCCGCACGTGTTTTTACTCGACTAGCCTGCGGGAAGCATCCTCTCGCACGTGTTTTTACTCGACTAGTCTGCGGGATGCATCCTCTCGCACGTGTTTTTGCTCGACTAGCCATGCGCATCCCAAAAAACCTGCGCATGCGCATCCCACAAAACCTCGCACGTGTTTTTACTCGACTAGCCTGCGGGATGCATCCTCTCGCACGTGTTTTTACTCGACTAGCCTGCGGGATGCATCCTCTCGCACGTGTTTTTGCTCGACTAGCCTGCGGGATGCATCCTCTCGCACGTGTTTTTGCTCGACTAGCCTGCGGGATGCATCCTCTCGCACGTGTTTTTACTCGACTAGCCTGCGGGATGCATCCTCTCGCACGTGTTTTTACTCGACAAGCCTGCGGGATGCATCCTCCCGCACGTGTTTTTACTGGACTAGCCTGCGGGATGCATCCTCTCGCACGTGTTTTTACTCGACTAGCCTGCGGGAAGCATCCTCTCGCACGTGTTTTTACTCGACTAGTCTGCGGGATGCATCCTCTCGCACGTGTTTTGGCTCGACTAGCCTGCCGGATGCATCCTCTCGCACGTGTTTTTACTCGACTAGCCTGCGGGATGCATCCTCTCGCACGTGTTTTTGCTCGACTAGCCTGCGGGATGCATCCTCTCGCACGTGTTTTTGCTCGACCAGCCTGCGGGATGCATCCTCTCGCACGTGTTTTTGCTCGACTAGCCATGCGCATCCCAAAAAACCTGCGCATGCGCATCCCACAAAACCTCGCACGTGTTTTTACTCGACTAGCCTGCCGGATGCATCCTCTCGCACGTGTTTTTACTCGACTAGCCTGCGGGATGCATCCTCTCGCACGTGTTTTTACTCGACTAGCCTGCGGGATGCATCCTCTCGCACGTGTTTTTGCTCGACTAGCTTGCGGGATGCATCCTCTCGCAACTGTTTTTGCTCGACTAGGCATGCGCATCCCAAAAAACCTGCGCATGCGCATCCCACAAAACCTCGCACGTGTATTTACTCGACTAGCCTGCGGGATGCATCCTCTCGCACGTGTTTTTACTCGACTAGCTTGCGGGATGCATCCTCTCGCACGTGTTTTTACTCGACTAGCCTGCGGGATGCATCCTCTCGCACGTGTTTTTACTCGACTAGCCTGCGGGATGCATCCTCCCGCACGTGTTTTTACTCGACTAGCCTGCGGGAAGCATCCTCTCGCACGTGTTTTTACTCGACTAGTCTGCGGGATGCATCCTCTCGCACGTGTTTTTGCTCGACTAGCCATGCGCATCCCAAAAAACCTGCGCATGCGCATCCCACAAAACCTCGCACGTGTTTTTACTCGACTAGCCTGCGGGATGCATCCTCTCGCACGTGTTTTTACTCGACTAGCCTGCGGGATGCATCCTCTCGCACGTGTTTTTACTCGACTAGCCTGCGGGATGCATCCTCTAGCACGTGTTTTTGCTCGACTAGCCTGCGGGATGCATCCTCTCGCACGTGTTTTTGCTCGACTACCCTGCGGGATGCATCCTCTCGCACGTGTTTTTGCTCGACTAGCCATGCGCATCCCAAAAAACCTGCGCATGCGCATCCCAAAAAACCTGCGCATGCGCATCCCACAAAACCTGCGCATGCGCATCCCACAAAACCTCGCACGTGTTTTTACTCAACTAGCCTGCGGGATGCATCCTCTCGCACGTGTTTTTACTCAACTAGTCTGCGGGATGCATCCTCTCGCACGTGTTTTTACTCGACTAGCCTGCGGGATGCATCCTCTCGCACGTGTTTTTACTCGACTAGTCTGCAGGATGCATCCTCTCGCACGTGTTTTTACTCGACTAGCCTGCGGGATGCATCCTCTCGCACGTGTTTTTGCTCGACTAGCCTGCGGGATGCATCCTCTCGCACGTGTTTTTGCTCGACTAGCCTGCGGGATGCATCCTCTCGCACGTGTTTTTACTCGACTAGCCTGCGGGATGCATCCTCCCGCACGTGTTTTTACTCGACTAGCCTGCGGGAAGCATCCTCTCGCACGTGTTTTTACTCGACTAGTCTGCGGGATGCATCCTCTCGCACGTGTTTTTGCTCGACTAGCCATGCGCATCCCAAAAAACCTGCGCATGCGCATCCCACAAAACCTCGCACGTGTTTTTACTCGACTAGCCTGCGGGATGCATCCTCTCGCACGTGTTTTTACTCGACTAGCCTGCGGGATGCATCCTCTCGCACGTGTTTTTACTCGACTAGCCTGCGGGATGCATCCTCTAGCACGTGTTTTTGCTCGACTAGCCTGCGGGATGCATCCTCTCGCACGTGTTTTTGCTCGACTACCCTGCGGGATGCATCCTCTCGCACGTGTTTTTGCTCGACTAGCCATGCGCATCCCAAAAAACCTGCGCATGCGCATCCCAAAAAACCTGCGCATGCGCATCCCACAAAACCTGCGCATGCGCATCCCACAAAACCTCGCACGTGTTTTTACTCAACTAGCCTGCGGGATGCATCCTCTCGCACGTGTTTTTACTCAACTAGTCTGCGGGATGCATCCTCTCGCACGTGTTTTTACTCGACTAGCCTGCGGGATGCATCCTCTCGCACGTGTTTTTACTCGACTAGTCTGCAGGATGCATCCTCTCGCACGTGTTTTTACTCGACTAGCCTGCGGGATGCATCCTCTCGCACGTGTTTTTGCTCGACTAGCCTGCGGGATGCATCCTCTCGCACGTGTTTTTGCTCGACTAGCCTGCGGGATGCATCCTCTCGCACGTGTTTTTACTCGACTAGCCTGCGGGATGCATCCTCTCGCACGTGTTTTTACTCGACTAGCCTGCGGGATGCATCCTCCCGCACGTGTTTTTACTGGACTAGCCTGCGGGATGCATCCTCTCGCACGTGTTTTTACTCGACTAGCCTGCGGGAAGCATCCTCTCGCACGTGTTTTTACTCGACTAGTCTGCGGGATGCATCCTCTCGCACGTGTTTTGGCTCGACTAGCCTGCGGGATGCATCCTCTCGCACGTGTTTTTGCTCGACAAGCCTGCGGGATGCATCCTCTCGCACGTGTATTTGCTCGACTAGCCTGCGGGATGCATCCTCTCGCACGTGTTTGTGCTCGACTAGCCTGCGGGATGCATCCTCTCGCACGTGTTTTTACTCGACTAGCCTGCGGGAAGCATCCTCTCGCACGTGTTTTTACTCGACTAGTCTGCGGGATGCATCCTCTCGCACGTGTTTTTGCTCGACTAGCCATGCGCATCCCAAAAAACCTGCGCATGCGCATCCCAAAAAACCTGCGCATGCGCATCCCACAAAACCTGCGCATGCGCATCCCACAAAACCTCGCACGTGTTTTTACTCGACTAGCCTGCGGGATGCATCCTCTCGCACGTGTTTTTACTCGACTAGCCTGCGGGATGCATCCTCTCGCACGTGTTGTTACTTGACTAGCCTGCAGGATGCATCCTCTCGCACGTGTTTTTACTCGACTAGCCTGCGGGATGCATCCTCTCGCACGTGTTTTTGCTCGACTAGCCTGCGGGATGCATCCTCTCGCACGTGTTTTTGCTCGACTAGCCTGCGGGATGCATCCTCTCCCACGTGTTTTTACTCGACTAGCCTGCGGGATTCATCCTCTCGCACGTGTTTTTGCTCGACTAGCCTGCGGGATGTATCCTCTCGCACGTGTTTTTACTCGACTAGCCTTCGGGGTGCATCCTCTCGCACGTGTTTTTACTCGACTACCCTGCGGGATGCATCCTCTCGCACGTGTTTTTGCTCGACTAGCCTGCGGGATGCATCCTCTCGCACGTGTTTTTACTCGACTACCCTGCGGGATGCATCCTCTCGCACGTGTTTTTGCTCGACTAGCCTGCGGGATGCATCCTCTCGCACGCGTTTTTACTCGACTAGCCTGCCGGATGCATCCTCTCGCACGTGTTTTTACTCGACTAGCCTGCGGGATGCATCCTCTCGCACGTGTTTTTGCTCGACTAGCCTGCGGGATGCATCCTCTCGCACGTGTTTTTGCTCGACTAGCCTGCGGGATGCATCC